>NW_007737750.1:26768-27572 GCF_000696425.1 Galeopterus variegatus | reverse complement strand
GCTGTCCAGGGCTCAGTTTAAAGTCTGAAAGGGTGGTGGGGAAAGGATGAAGTAATAGAAGGTTGGCCTGTTCCCAAAGAAGATCCCTAATGAGTGAGAGAGTAGGGAGACACTGGCCTAAAGGCGATGAGCTGGAAGGTAGAGGTGTGAGAGTGAAGGGTGTACCATACATAAGTTCGAAGGGGCTGAGGCCAGTGGCTTTGTGGGGGGCAGCTTGCAAGTTAGTGAGTGCTAGAGGGAGAAGCTGGGTCCAAGGGAGGTGAAGTTCCATGGGCAGCTTGGTGAGGTGTGTTTTTATGAGGTGATTGGCTTTTTCTATTTTGCCTGATGACTGAGGCCGATATGGTATACGTACGTCCCATTTTATATGTAACGCCTGTGCTATGGGTTGTGTAATCTGGGATAAGAATGCCAGGCCATTATCAGACTGGAGGCTGGTGGGCAAGCCAAAATGAGGGATGATTTCTGAGGTGAGGCATGCATTACTGCTGCAGCATCCTCTGAAGTTCAGGGAAAAGCCTCAATCCAACCTGAAAAGGTATCTACTAAGGTTAGAAGATAGCGTGTCCTTTTGTGGGGAGACATGTGAATAAAGTCAATTTGCCAATCCTGGCCAGTAGTGTATCCTCTGGCCTGGTGGGTGGGAAAGGACCAAACTTGGAGGCCACCTTGATTGGAGCATTGAGTACACAAAGGACAATTTTGAGTGATTTGTTTAAGTAACTTGGCCATGTGGGGAGAGTAATATAAGGGCTGAAGAAGGAGTAGTAGGGGTTCATAGCCTATATGAACTGAATTATGGAA
>NW_007737750.1:24576-25853 GCF_000696425.1 Galeopterus variegatus | reverse complement strand
AGGAGTAGGGAGTTCAGAAATTAGATGATTACAGTCCACTGTCATTTCTCTGGTGTTGGGGATGAGGTAGACTCCCAAATACATAACTGAAGGAGAAGAAATTTGGGCTTTGCTGGGGGATACTCAATACCCCTGCAGGCCAGGAAATTAAGGAGAGCAACAGTATGGGCCTTTGAATCCTCATAGGAAAGGCTACAAAGGAGAAGGTTATCCACATATTGTATTAAAGTGCTAGAGGTTGGAGGAAGTTCTGATAAGTCTTTAGCTAAGTCCTGGCTGAAGAAGTGGGGGCTATCCCAAAACCCCTGAGGTAGTACTGTCCAGGTGAGTTGTCTGTTGTCCAGAAGTTAGTTTAGAGCTTTCTTGTGCTAAAAGGGTGGCTGCCATAAAGGCCCATAAACAGGGGGCCCATCCTTGAGCTGTGGTGTCTAGTTGTTTAAAGAGGTATACAACCAGGGAGAAAACATCTCCTTCCTCTTGTCCCAAAATCCCGACTGTCAATCCTCATTGAGATAGGTTTGATATAGGTGAAATAGGGTTGGGAGGGATAGAGCTGGGGCTGCGAGGAGAACAGCTTTTAATCACTGGAGGGGAGAATGAATGGGCTTTGTGCGATCTAAGGGAATGGCAGGATCCCCTTTGGCTGACTCATAAAGTGGTTTTGTTAGCATGCCANGCTGTCCAGGGCTCAGTTTAAAGTCTGAAAGGGTGGTGGGGAAAGGATGAAGTAATAGAAGATCTATTGGCCTTTTCCTGAAGAAGATCCCTAATGAGCGAAAGAGTAGGGAGATACTGGCCTAAAGGCGATGAGCTGGAAGGGAGAGGTGTGAGAGTGAAGGGTCTACCATACATAAGTTTGAAGGGGCTGAGGCCAGTGGCTTTGTGGGGGGCTGCTTGCAAGCGAGTGAGTGCTAGAGGGAGAAGTTGGGTCCAAGGGAGGTGACGTTCCATGGGCAGCTTGGTGAAGTGTGTTTTTATGAGGTGATTGGCTTTTTCTACTTTGCCTGATGACTGAGGCTGATATGGTATAAGTAAGTCCCATTTAATATGTAACACCCGTGCTGTGGGTTGTGTAATTTGGGATAAGAATGTCAGGCCGTTATCAGACTGGAGGCTGGTGGGCAAGCCAAAATGAGGGATGATTTCTGAGGTGAGGCATGCATTACTGCTGCAGCATCCTCTGAAGTGCAGGGAAAAGCCTCAACCCAACCTGAAAAGGTATCTGCTAGGGTTAGAAAATCGCATGTCCTTTTGTGGGGAGGCATGTGAGTAAAGTC
>NW_007737750.1:19766-23608 GCF_000696425.1 Galeopterus variegatus | reverse complement strand
CCCAACCTCCTTTGGGAGTTGTGCAGCCTCAAGAAGTATCTCAATAAGATGTCTGCTTCTTATGGGCCCTCCTTGAATGGTCCTGTATCCTCTCTCCTTCCATATGGCTGTGCAGGAGTGTAGGATGTGCTGAGCATACTGAGAGTCAGTGTATATATTGGCTCATTTGTTACTTGCTAGAGTGAGAGCACAGGTGAGGACAATGAGTTCTACCTGTTGGGAAGTGATGTTGGGGGGACAGAGATTTACTACAGCATAGCCCACCCAGAGGGTGGGCGTGGAGGTGGCGCTCTCATCCATGAACCATGTATGTTGGGGCCTCGTAATGGGATGTGGGGAGATATGTGGAAAGGGATTGAGAAAGAGGTCTAAAGCCTCCATGCAATTGTGTTCCAAGGGTTGTGAGTGGTTTGGGATGAGAGTGGCTGGATTTAAGGGAGAGAAAGGTTTAAAGAAGAACTGGGAATTTTTAGTAAAGGTAAGGCGGATAAGTTGTAGGTGGGAAGGGAAGAGAATTGACATGGCCTTATGGCTGAGAAGGTCTTGACTGTTGTCCAGAAGTTAGTTTAGAGCTTTCTTGTGCTAAAAGGGTGGCTGCCACCAAGGCCCATAAACAGGTGGCTGCCACCAAGGCCCATAAACAGGGGGCCCATCCTTGAGCTGTGGTGTCTAGTTGTTTAAAGAGGTATACAACCAGGGAGAAAACATCTCCTTCCTCTTGTCCCAAAATCCCGACTGTCAATCCTCATTGAGATAGGTTTGATATAGGTGAGATAGGTTTGGGAGGGATAGAGCTGGGGCTGCGAGGAGAGCGGCTTTTAATCATTGGAGGGGAGAATGAATGGGCTTTGTGCAATCTAAGGGAATGGCAGGATCCCCTTTGGCTGACTCATAAAGTGGTTTTGTTAGCATGCCAAAGTTGGGAATCCATATGCGAAGATACCCTGAAATCCCCGAGAAAGAAAGGATTTCACCCTCTGTCGTAGGAGTAGAGAGTTCAGAAATTAGATGCTTACAGTCCACTGTTATTTCTCTGCTGTTGGGGATGAGGTAGACTCCCAAATACATAATGGAAAGAGAAGAAATTTGGGCTTTGCTGGGGGACACTCAATACCCCTGCAGGCCCGGAAATTAAGGAGAGCAACAGTATGGGCCTTTGAATCCTCATAGGAAAGGCTACAAAGGAGGAGGTTATCCATGTATTGTATTAAAGTGCTAGAGGTTGGAGGAAGTTCTAATAAGTCTTTAGCTAAGGCCTGGCTGAAGAAGTGGGGGCTATCCCAAAACCCCTGAGGTAGTACTGTCCAGGTGAGTTGTTGGGAATGCTGCATATCAGTATCATTCTAAGTGAAGGCAAACAGATTTTGACTGGAAGGGTGTTAGGGGATAGAAAAGAAAGCATCTTTGAGGTCAAGTACAGAGAAGAAGCCGGTTGTTGTTGGGATTGTGGATAGAAGAGTATAGGGGTTAGAAATGATTGGGGTTATGGGTAAAATGGCCATGTTAATGGCCCTGAGGTCTGGAACTAAATGGTATGAGCCATTAGGCTTTATAACCAGAAGGATGGGTGTATTAAAAGGTGAATGGGTAGGCCATAAGAGATGAGAAGAAAGGAATTTGTGTATGACGGGTTATAAGCCTATTAGGTGTTTGTTAGTGATGGGGTATTGTGGGACATTAGGGAACAATGAGGGGTTCTGTGACTTTACAGGGATAGGGGAATGGTGTGTAGCAATGAGGGGAGAAGAAGTGTCCCATACTACAGGATTAACCTTGTCCAAAGGGAAGGGGAAGGTGGAAGCCTCAGGGGCTAGGTCTGGGGCGACCTGTAATAGGAGTATTGTAGCTGGAGTTAAAGTGGTTAGGTTAAGGGTAGCTTTGAATTTGGAAATGATGTCCCATCCCAGTAAGGGGGCTGGGCATTGAAGCATTATTAAAAATTTGTCTGTGAATTGTGTGTGATGTAGGGTGCAGGAAAGAGGTTGAGTGATCCATGGTGGTATTGTGATCCCATGACCCCTACTATTGTGATAGAGGATGGGATTGTTGGTCCTGCATGTTCAGGAAGGGTAGAGTAAGTGGCCCATGTATCAATGACAAAAGAGATTGGCTTACCTGCTTCAAGAATTATCCTGGGCTCATGCATGGTGATCTCTGGGGAGGCCTCGGGCACTGGGCATCATCATTCTTCCTCTTGGGTGAATCCAAGAAGGTCTGGTAAGGATGGCCATGAAGCCAAAGGCTGTGGGTTGAGACTGAGCTACTCCCTCTCTGGTGAGTGGAACAGTCAACACCACCCCGTGAACTGGCTGTTTATAGTGAGGACAGGACCTGGGGAGGAGGCCTGGGGGTAGAATAGGCCTGTGCCCAGTGTCCCAGTTGACTGAATTTGAGGCAGTTCCCTGGTGGCTTGCCCCTAGAGACAGCCATCTTTGGAGTGTGTGAACCATGCATGGCATTAGCCAGGAGCTGGTATTTAGCCTGATCTCTTTTGCAATGATCTTTCTTCCCCTCCTCCTCCCTATTGCTAAAAACTTTGAAAGGAGTGTTGAGCGGGTTGTATTTGGATCATCCTCAAGTTTTTTAGTTTTTTTCTGAATATCAGGGGCTGATTGGGTAATAAAATGAGAGTGTAAGAGAGTCATGCCTGCAGGGGAGTTTGGGTCTATATATGTGTATTTATGTAAAGCCTCAGAGAGGTGGGTTAGGAACTAAGTGGGATTTTCAGTAGATCTCTGTGTGATTTATCTAAGCTTGTCATAATTAACCGACTTGTGAGTAGGTTGTAAATCTACCTCCAAATTAAACTTTTGGAGGTTGTAAATCAAATGTGTGATCATGTTATCCCAGAGATCCTGATCACCATGGCCAGCCTGGTAGTCCCAATTTGGGTCCTTGTGAGGGATGGCAATGGCTCCCATGGGCCACCTATTATTTGGGGCATGAATCTCGTCTGCCTGTTGGGCCTTTATCCAGATCTGCTCCCTGTCCTTGGGGGAAAAAGTTGTAGTGAGAATCATAAAAATATCATGCCAGGTGAGATCATAAGACTGGGTGAGATATCTGAATTCCTCAAGACTGGAAAGATCCCAGTCATTTTTTGATTTGGGAGAGATTGGAAAGAGAAAAGGGGATGTGGACCTGGACAATTCCCTCCATCCCTTCCACTTCACAGAGAGGGTATAAAGGAGCTGAAGCTGAGGTGGGGTTGTCACCTGATGAATAGGGAGAAGGAGAGGGGTTGGGTGGCTGAGGATGACCATCTTGAGACCAGGTGTGGGGAAGAGAGGGAAAATGTGGAGGGGCTGGTGAAGGATCTGGAGCATAAGGAGATGGTCGGGGATCAGAGTGGTCTGAGGGGCCAAATGATTGATTCAAGTCCAGAAGGGGAGGTCTGGCATGAGCCAGGAGAATTTGAGATGTAGGACAGTTTTGACAGAAAGAAGGACAGGATCAGAGATAGAAGAAGGCTTGAACATAAAGAATCTCTCCTACTCTTTCATTTCGGTGACAAAAGTTGTCTAAATCTCTAAGAGTATCTAAATTGAGAGTTCCATCTTGTGGCCACTGGAATCCATTGTCTAGTTCATACTCAGGACAAACCTGATTGTAGGAGAAAATGAGGTGTTTGGGGTTAATATCCCCCTGGAGGCCAAGAGGTTGGCCAGGAGACAGCCCAGAGGCATAGAACATGGAGTTTGGATTGTGAGGATCCCACTTAGAGGGTGAGAAAGGAGGTGATCAGAAACAGTAGAAGAAGGGTAATGCCAAGGAGTATCCTTTTTGGCACATGCCTTCTTTTTGAGAGAGGAGCCACTGGCCAGCGAGAGGAGTGTCCTCTA
>NW_007737750.1:16536-18954 GCF_000696425.1 Galeopterus variegatus | reverse complement strand
TTTCTATTTCTCAAAAACCACGAGGTTTCTGGTAAGGAAAAGACTGGTGGCTATTTTGTGCTTATTGTGTGTAAAATGGTGCTGGTCACGTCCAAGATCCATCAAACGTGTTTGTGTGTTTATGTATATATATGACTATATGTATATACACAGACAAACGCACATGTATAAACCAATCGGAGCTAAATATTTAATAAACAATTTTTAGAAGATTGGTAACATGTCTGTGTATTTTTTTCTTTCTGATTCTCTATCCGTATGAGGGCCATAAAGTGGCTACGAATGCTGTAGTATGCAATTTTCTTTTAAAATCATTCAAGAAGAGGAATGGGGTACATTTATTTTACAGAACAGGGTGCCTCTTTTGGAGGGATGTATTAAGTGGTCTGTCAAGCTCACTTAGCATGGAAGCCATTTCCTCTCCTTGACTTATATGTGAATTTTATGTATCACACAATACAGGTGTCATTGTCATCACTGATGATTTTATTAGCTGTATAGAGTTACATTTTATTACAAAGAAATATGTGCAGTTATGGTAAAATTATATGAATTTGTTTTGTGAAAGTCATTAATCTTATCAAAGATTCAACAGATCTGTCATCTGAATTTCTAAAAGTTAATAATTTGGAGGGTTCACTTTTCTTATAAACATTATGATATATTAGTTTGTATTTTAGTTATCACCCATTGTTATCAGTAAGATGACTCAGAATCTTTCATTTTCTTGAAAATTCTACCAATATTTATTCATTCCTAATAAAGTTGTGTTCATATTAAAAACCTAAGCATATGCTCAGTTTCCTTATCTTGGGGAGCACAGAGAAAGATAATAGACAAAAAAACATACAAACAAACAAAAAACTTGTGTATGCTTTGCCTCGGTATGTCTTTATTATCTATATTATATAGTACCAGTGAGCAGGCTGGTAAACACTATGAACAGTATATGCAAAACTCAGCCAACATGCAAATAGAAAAGCAGATACATCTTTCACATATGGACAATTTTAAAAAATATTGATTTAAGGTTATAGGAAAAANAATAAAGTTGTGTTCATATTAAAAACCTAAGCATATGCTCAGTTTCCTTATCTTGGGGAGCACAGAGAAAGATAATAGACAAAAAAACATACAAACAAACAAAAAACTTGTGTATGCTTTGCCTCGGTATGTCTTTATTATCTATATTATATAGTACCAGTGAGCAGGCTGGTAAACACTATGAACAGTATATGCAAAACTCAGCCAACATGCAAATAGAAAAGCAGATACATCTTTCACATATGGACAATTTTAAAAAATATTGATTTAAGGTTATAGGAAAAAAAGCTATAAGATCAAACTGTCACTTTTTTCATATTAATAAAAGCTTACAGGTGACAGAACACCATTAGTTACCTTTGGAATTCATTTGTGAAAATGATTTTTTTTTCATAGTGTTTTTTATTTTTACTGTATTGTCTATTTCTAAAATGTGTTTTGTTATTCGATTTTTATTTACACTTACCTTTCCTTATTCTATAAGTTACTGTAGGACGCTTAAAAGAAATAAAGATAATTTTAAATAAAATAGAGCATTTGAATATTAAGTTTGGAGAATAACAATAGAAATAAATTTGTTACTCGCTTTCTTTAATTTTCTAGGCCATATGACCATAATAAGTTTTTGATTCTCACTGTCTCACACATATTTTTAGATAGAATGATAATATGGTACTTAATCTATTTTGGGGTGTTATTAGAAATGAAAGTTCATATATAATGTCATGCAATTACATTTCAACTTGGAATGCTTACTGAAAGTAAATCATTAGACAACTCATTCTCATCAGAATTTTCAGCCATGGCAGTAGCTCTTAGTCAAAAGATAGTGCAAGAAGAAAGCCTTTGGTTTAACATTAGCTGGGAAAATTTGTATGAGAGAGATTTATATGACATATGTTGAAGTATTTATAGGCCAAGTGGAAATAACAATAACTGATTGACTTATCCCACAAGGTTGCCATTAGAATTATTATAAAACAGGTGAGCTTTCTTATATAAAAACATGAGTGTGTGTATACATACATATGCAGAAATATGTAGCTCAATTTTATAATAAGATTACCATTTATTGATCAAAATAATGTTACTAATTAAATAACTAAGATGTAGTTTATTGGACACATAAAAATAATGAACATAATAATTAACAATTATATTCATAACTGTCAAAAATAAGATTTAGTTTTTAATATATCTGGTTAAGGTAACCTTTTTGCACTTTATTTCTTAAAAACAGAAACTTTTATGTGTACTCATAATTTCACAATGTCTTGAGAAAATGTTGCCTTTAAAATAGTTGACAATAACTTTATACATTATTGCTTTAAAATATTAAGTAACTTACTAGCATGATCTCTCTCAACAGAAAAA
>NW_007737750.1:14113-15819 GCF_000696425.1 Galeopterus variegatus | reverse complement strand
TATGTTAGATGTTTCAAAGTTATAAGAAGTTGTTTTTAGCACTAATAGTTGAATGTCCCTATTTAGGACATAGTAGGCTATTTTTAAATGCTCTTTACCCCTTGGTTCATCATTATTCAGATCCCCTCTATAGTTTGAGGGGCAAAGATAACATCTAAAGCTATTATTTTCCCCTAACCTGAACAAAAATATGCCATATTCTCATTAAACATGAACTAAATGGTTATAAAATAAAAGGCTGCAATGTCACTGTTCAAGGACAAATCCTCTTCCTTCATTTTCCTTTGAAAGTTAGAGCTGTCATATCTGTCACAAATAACCTTTGTATTATTTTCTTGTGCATTTTCATTAAACACACTGTTTTATTTGAATGTATTGTTACAGCATTTATAAACAAATGAATTAAAATACTTCAGGTAAATTCTATATATATTTGTATAGTAATCAATGCAAAACTATTCAAGAAGTAAATATAGATGAAAAAGCANTATACATTATTGCTTTAAAATATTAAGTAACTTACTAGCATGATCTCTCTCAACAGAAAAATCTGAGCCCCAGAAGTAATAAATCACTAGAAACAAGAGTACTGTCTTCAGTTTAACCTCAGATTCTCTTGAGAGATTGGTTTATTCACCTGTAGCTGAGGGTGCTTTCGAGGCTAAATATTCGCTATGGGTGATAGATCCACGGCTGTAATTCAGTGGGACAGCTCTCACTCAACCTGTTGAGAATGTGACTCCATATTGATTATGTGACCTTTGTCAAAATGACTTGAGGACTATGCCTTTTTAGTTGTAAGGAGTTGTCTTGTTTGCACCGCTGTGTAGACAAATGAGCAGATCTCCACTAAATACCTTGTCTCGTCGGCTCTTTTCAGAGATACACAGGGAACTTGGTGAAGTGGAAAGGTGGGTGAAACANCTCGTCGGCTCTTTTCAGAGATACACAGGGAACTTGGTGAAGTGGAAAGGTGGGTGAAACACGAGATGGGAGAGTAGGATATGAGATAGCGCTCTGTGTAAATCATGGCTGGGAAAACTCACTTCATATCTTCAGGCCTCAGTTTCTTTTCTGCAAAGTGTAATCTCCGACTAACATGTTACAATGTGCCTTTTAGCTCTAAGATTTTCCCTCAAAGTTTTAAAAATCTTCAGAGCATATAAAACAGTCCAATTTTTTTTAAAAAATGACCTATGTTAGATGTTTCAAAGTTCTAAGAAGTTGTTTTTAGCACTAATAGTTGAATGTCCCTACTTAGGGCATAGTAGGCTATTTTTAAATGCTCTTTACCCCTTGGTTCATCATTATTCAGATCCCCTCTATAGTTTGAGGGGCAAATATAATGTCCAAAGCTATTATTTTCCCCTAACCTGAACAAAAATATGCCATATTCTCATTAAACATGAACTAAATGGTTATAAAGTAAAAGGCTGCAATGTCACTGTTCAAGGACAAATCCTCTCCCTTCATTTTCCTTTGAAAGTTAGAGCTGTCATATTTGTCACAAATAACCTTTGTATTATTTTCTTGTGCATTTTCATTAAACTACATGATGTGTCACACTGTTTTCTTTGAATGCATTGTTACAGCATTTATAAACGAATTAAAATACTTCAGGTAAATTCTCTATATATTTGTATAATAATCAATGCAAAACTATTCAAGAAGTAAATATAGATGAAAAAGCAATGGGAATTTGTTTC
>NW_007737750.1:10974-12052 GCF_000696425.1 Galeopterus variegatus | reverse complement strand
AATACAAAGTTCAGCAATACGATGCTTCTTTATTTAAAAAGCATACAGTCTAATGGGAGACCGAGACTACCAAAAACTCTTTTCTATGTAATTAGTGTGTGAAAGTATAGAGGAACTGATAGGGCACCTTGAGGAAATGAGTAGGCAGACACTTAAGAGTGTGTGACACCCAAGTTTTTTGGAAAATAATTAAATAAGGACAGACCAATGCTTTTATTAATTACAGCTAGAAAACTTGGAGAAAAATATAAAAAAATAATGTCCAAGGCATCAGAGAAGTGCTGAAGCCAGGATAATTAGACAGCAAGATTCCAGAGAGAGGAGAACCTCTGAAAATTGAGCTGACTTTTGCAGTAGTTTTTTCCCTGAGGGAATTTGCTGATTCTGCCTTTGTCTGAGAATATAGACTATGCCCCAGAAGAGGTCTCCTGCNGTTTTCTGTAAAGAGGTGCCAAATGACAACACTTGACTAATTGTGAAAGCCAGAGAAAATACCTTTTCTCAATTTTGAGGAAGTTATAGGTAAAAGTTTTTAAAAGTTACTGATAGTAACTGTGAAAAACATATGTTAACAATTCTACTATTATCTGATTATTTGGGGATGAACATAGTTCAAGATGATCAATACAAGTATTATATATACATTTATTAGAACTATGGACTCAAGATATTTTGCTAATAACTTCAAGTATGTTGAAAAGAATTCATCCTGATCTAGCAATGCATTTTTTAAAAAAATACTCTCATTCATTCTTAGTTGCAAAGTGCTAGATACCAAAAATACAAAGTTCAGCAATACGATGCTTCTTTATTTAAAAAGCATACAGTCTAATGGGAGACNCATAAAAACATATAATATGTGATTCATTTGGATCAAGTATAAAAACAGGCAAAATAAATATGCTGTTAGAAGCAGATAGCCTTTAACCTTCTTCAGTTAGTTAATAAGGGGCAGTTTCAGTGGAGGGGAGGGGTTTCTTAGGGCTTGGTATGTTCTGTGTTTTGGTCTGGGTGCTATTTACCTTAATGTGCTCAGTGCATAAAAAGTATTTGAGATGCACTTATAATTTGTGTACTT
>NW_007737750.1:5113-10910 GCF_000696425.1 Galeopterus variegatus | reverse complement strand
AACTGGGTTTAATATTATATTAGTAACATGGTGCTTGTTATCACCCATATTCTCTAGTACTAATAGAAAAAGAACAGAAACAAATTTAACAATGTCATGTCTTTGGGTCAAGTGAAGAACAAATGAGCTCACGGCATATTACACAAAGGTTCTAGTAGAGAAAGGCAATGGCAAAATGGGGGCATACAGGTAGTACAGGCAGCCAGATTTAGAAGAATTGTCTTGACTTGCTCATCACTNTTTACCTTAATGTGCTCAGTGCATAAAAAGTATTTGAGATGCACTTATAATTTGTGTACTTTATGGTATGCAAGTTAAACTTTAAAAAAAAATGTTTGCATTAAGCAACAAGAAAAATCCTTGAGAAGGTACATATCCTGTAAGTAAATGTTAGGTAGATATGTAAAAACAATGCAATGCAAAAACTTCAGAGTTCCTAAATATTGAACATTTTATTTTAAATGAAAGTACCCAGGTATCTATTTGTAAAATTTCATATTGTATTTAAGAGACTAACAAATTTTGTCTTCTGAGAGATTAGTGTTTTTCTTTTCCCATTTTAGGGTGTTTATTGACCAGGAATGTGTATCTATGTGTGGGGAGGGTTGGGTGGAGGTGGGAGTAACTGCAGCTCCTAATGTCATTGGTTTCCCAAACATAAATTTATAATTATGATTATGCAAGGAATCTAAGAGAGACAATTTCTCTCAATTAATACAAATAAATAAATACATAATAAAAATATAAACAAAGAAACAGATGAACAAACCAATAAATAACTAAGCTTTCTCCCAGGACAAATAAGAGTGATATGGTAGTTTCCTAATAGGGTCAGAGCTGAAGGGTTCACAATAGAAAAAGTGAGCATCCTCCCACTACATAAATTATATTCTTAATGACAGCTTGGCTGTCCTACCTCTGAGAACCACCACAGGATTTCAATGATATAACTTTCAACTGGGTTTAATATTATATTAGTAACATGGTGCTTGTTATCACCCATATTCTCTAGTACTTATAGAAAAAGAACAGAAATGAATTTAACAATGTCATGTCTTTGGGTCAAGTGAAGAACAAATGAGCTCACAGCATATTATACAAAGGTTCTAGTAAAGAAAGGCAATGGCAAAGTGGGGCATACAGGTAGTACAGGCAGCCAGATTTAGAAGAATTGTCTTGACTTGCTCATCACTGACAGAGTCATATTGTAAATGACTCTGTCATATCACATTAATTCTATCAGATCACATCAATGTTGCAAACTTTAATTTGATTGTATTGCATTTTTATTTTCCTTATACCTAATACACATGTTGGTTTGATTTTAAAGTTTTATATACATCATAAGCACAGAATCATAAAAACAATTTCGTGTTTGAACATGTATTCATTTAAACTCTTAAACTTCACTTTATTAAAAGTTAAATTTTCTTTAAACATTTTAATGGATAACCATATTTTACTATGGTTAGAACTGGAGTAAACACTCTTGATGAATTGTGTTTGCTTTTCATGTTTACTGTCAAAGCAAAAAATGCACTGGACAAAGTTAAACAGGTAAAGAAGATTTTATTCAAGGCAATCTCAATAGAGAAGAGAGGTCAGAATTCAGTGTAAGCTCAACTCAACTGAAACAAAGAGCTGGAGAGCTTCTAAGAACTGTGGTTGGGGAATTTTAAGCTGCTTATGTTTGTTAACTGACCTTACCTAAAGGAAAAACAAACTTTCTCACATCTTCATGACAGAAAGGAATTTTACCCCTTAGAGCAAGGTACTTGCTGAAGTTAGGTTCCCATCCTCCCACAGAAACTGGGTAATAGGAGTGGTATCTTTCTTGAAGGTTACACTTTAAAGGGATGGCTCCCAAGTCCTTGAGAAAGTCTTGGGTTATAAAACTAGCAAGAAGCTTTTAAAAAGATTTACATCTCAAAAGGGGAGAGAAAGATTTTACAATGACAAGTTTTCTACAGCAAATGCGCTAAAAAAAGGGGAGGTTTGAGCCTGGAGTCAGGTAGAAGAAGCCTGTCTAAAGTTTAGTCCAGCAGAGGAGAAAGTTTAGGCTGTATCAGTCAGTAACATTATATTGACCTCACATTGACCAGTTCTTTATAATGACTGTCATATATTTATATGATGATCTTCTCAGCTTGATTTGGCTGGTTAATTTTTACGGCAACATCTTATGTTTGGAATTCAAAAGCCCTATTTCATCATAATAAGAAACCTATTACAAAATAGTCTTTCTTTTAGTTCTGTGAATATCGAATGTCAAAAACACTTATTAAATCTATCACTGTATTACAAAATTAAAAAACTAATAAACAGAAAAAAAATTAAAAAATAAAAACTAATAAACAGAAACCTTTCTTGTAATGTTATCATTTAAGAAGAAAATCATAACTACTACTAAAAAAAAAGTCCCAAATTTATTAGAAGAAAAAAAGAATTTGTTTTTTAGCTAATTGTGTAACCTCAAATTTGTGTACCTATTAGATGCACAATATGTTTATTTTGAATAGGAAATTAAACAAATTATATATAGTTCGTGTCTATAAGATAGAAATGTTTGATGTCAAGCAGGATATTTTTTCTTTTATTATTACAATATTGTATGAGTTTGTCTCTTAAGAGACTTTTAAGATATAGTCTCGGAAAAAATAGACTCCATCCTTCACTTAGTGTGTGTGTATGTGTGTGTGTTGCCTGTGAGCCAAATATTCACACAGCTGAATGTGGATAATGGATTGCAATTAGTAGTTAAAGGGCATCAAGTTTCTCAGTCTATATGGACCAAGTTTCTCTGTCTATATGGGTGAAAACAAGGAGGCCCTAAAGGACTATATTTTATAGCCCCAAACTAGATTTAAATTGTGAGAAGCAAACGTTCAAGGACAGTCTTAAAATTTGCCGTTCTAGAGTTCGCATCTAATTTCTAGAAGCTTAATAAGATAAATGTGCATGCTTCAGCAGTATACATCAATAAGTTAAACAAATTTGCATTAATGATTAATTTTTAGTCCACATGCACTTAGTGATAATCTGCTGTGTGCCAGAAATATACAGTTAATTAGGTCATAACCTCTTCTCTCAAGAGGTTAATTTCAATTAGGGACACACAAATACACAAAAAATTTTGATTGAATATGCTACAACCAAACTTTCTTCCCTTTATTCCTAAATAGTGCACATGCACACGTAGTAGGTCAATTTAAGATCACTTGGAAAGTCCAATTCAGGCTTTTCCAGTGTCCCTGTTATGATTTCTGGTTCAGCTTCACTAAACAGCAAACCAGAGGAGAATTCAGAATATGTAAAATGTTATACTATTTTGAAGCTCACCACTTAGCATGCAATGTTAGTTATATGATATTTATTAAAAATGTAAAGTGATATTTATTAAAATTGTAACTTTGATCAGCATTATTTACTGAACAGCCAATATCTGTTACTCGCAATATTATTTTAAATATGTCACTATTATTGTTCTCTACAACAATATATCAATGGTACATATTAATCTTAAGTGTTAGATAAGTTAACCCTCAATCAAAAAAGAGATGCAATAATTAATAGTCCTGGCAATAATTAATAGCTGAATCTTAACATGGAGACACTTAAAATATTATTTTTGGTTTTGGAAAATAAGAAGTTATTTTCGTAATATACCCTACATCCATAATATACACAACCAAGCTGTCAGAATTGATAGAGAGATACAGAAGATAGACTGAGTATCTTCTATGCTCCAGGATGGTGGTAAATTCTGTTTCTAAAAAGGGTGCATTGAAAAAAAAAAGTTGTGTGTAATATAGGATAGGCTATTATTTTCAAAAGTAAAAAAGAAAATAAAAATTATCTTGGGGCCATATTTAATTATGCTATACCAGACTTAGCTGATGAAACACAAACCACTATAAAGGTGGCATTAAATTCCAAAGATTTTTTTTAGACTTTTGCATATGCTGTTGTGTTGTGCTCTGCTTTGTAAGTTCCTAAGTTTTATTTACTTCCCAATAAAGTTCCCTAATTTACTTTCTAATATATTTTAGATTATGTGCTTTGAAATATGCCTACAATTAATTTTAATCTTCAAAAACTTGCCTTCTACTAAGAAGATTAAACGTTATCCACTAAGCATTATTCAAAAAATAAAGAATTTAAGATGATGAGAAAAAGTCTTTCTTTTTCTCAATATCAGAGATAATAAAAACAAAGTTACCACCTGTGGGCATTTTACAACATAGTCATGGAATATTATCAACACACTTGCCTCTCCTGCAGTGGAGAAAAATCTCCACAGCACTCCCAGATCTTGATGCGAGTACATTGTGGTGATATTTACATTCAAATGAAGATAGGATCATAAAGGGTTTAGCTAAAGCTATTTGCTCATCAGGACTATAGGCCCATCAGGACTCATCCTTTTTAAGTATTCCATTTCTTTAGAACAGAATCTAATTGTTTCTTGAATGATCCTTGTGTTTTGCCTCAGCAATTGTGCCTGATAGGCTGTTCCATATGTTTATTATGTTCTAAGTAGGAGGAAAAAATCTTGCTAACATCTGTTAAGGGGTGGTTTCTTTTTAATTCTCATTTACATCCCTTGCAACTCCTATATTTCTGGAAATGGGTGTTCAATTCTCTTAGCATATTAATAAAATAGTATGTGGTTTAACCGCTGAAATGTTTATAGTTTTATCTGTGTTATTTTCATTTATTTGATCCTATATATTATTGGAAATTAGAATGATCTTGATTTTATCCTCTACTAAAAAATTAAAAAACTAAATAAGACCTGTATAGCAACTGCCTTCTATTAACAAAAAGGAAAAAAAAATGGAAAAAATAAATGAAGCTTCTACTTAATCTATAAAGCATTAGTTATTACAGATTGCACTGTTCTAGGGATATATACAATAGAGCAGAACCAAAGTAAAGAAAAAAAATGTTTCTAAGTTAGAAAACTGAAATTACTCCATTTATTTCTTTTTATGCTTATACTAATATATTCATCTTAGACATAACTATCTACCTGTTATTATTCTTTCTTTGGAATGTAAGCAATATTTACATTTTTATGTTTTATTAGAATATCTTCATAAGCCACTTAAATCTTTTATAGAGAGAGGAAAGGTAGAAATAAATAAAGCCAATATTAAAATGAAGGAATATCTTAAATAACTATAAAATTTTGACTATATTTTCTTATATAGTCTCACGTGATCCCCATAATCACCTGCCAAAGAGAGCATTATTATTTTGCTTTTCAACCACATTGAAAAGGAGAGTAAAATTCAGAGAAATAAAATGACTTACCCAAAACTGCAAAATTGGAATAGGACCTAGGTCTTCGGGTTAAAGAACTATTTCGATGAATAGGTTTGCCATATAACTTTTGTCCAATTTTAAATATTTTCATTCTGTCAATCATTGACTCATAGCTAGCTTTAAACAAGGAGTGTGGTAGGTTACTAAAATTTTAAATGAATTGCGTGTGTGTGTGTGTGTGTGTGTGTGTCCCTACCAAGGTGTGGACTTCAAGATTATAGAATTTATAAGAACTTAAGGGAAGCATAATGATAAAACAACAAAGAAAGAAGAAATTCAGAGAGGGCCGGCCCCATGGCTCACTCTGGAGAGTGCGGCACGCAGAGGCCACAGGTTCAGATCCTTATAGGGATGGCCGGTGCGCTCACTGGATGAGCGTGGTGCAGCCAACATCATGCCGAGGGTCGCGATCCCCTTACCAGTCAAAAAAAAAAAAAAAAAAAAGAAAGAAAGAAAGAAAGAAATTCAG
>NW_007737750.1:2586-3683 GCF_000696425.1 Galeopterus variegatus | reverse complement strand
GAAAATTAATTATTAATTGAGTTAAAATATATATATCATCATTTTATATACATTACCCCATTTAATCTTCACAAAAAATCTGTAAGTTAGGTACCATATAATGGTAAAAATCATGTAATGGTAAAAAATCATATAATGGTAAAGAGAATGGGCATTGAAGCCATACTGTCTCAGTTGGGAACTCAGCTCTCCCACTTCCTACCAGTGTGACCTTCAACTAAATACTTAATCTTCCATTTACAGGTGTTTAGAAATCATTTAACCTTAGAGATATGTTTAAACACCATAAGATTTTCCAGAATCCCAATATCTTTTTCACCAAGAGAGTCAGACTTTTCTTTCACGCACTCATCACAAATATTTAAGTATTTAGTTGTCAACACTAGCAATAAAAAATCAAATAAAACAATTACACATCCTAATGAATATTAATAATTTTTCAAATGTTTTAAGAAACACACATACACACACAAAAATTTCTATGTACACACTCAGGGAAATCTGATCGGTTCTATTCCATTTCCGGAGTAGAAGAGTGATTCATCAAAAGCAGCAGCAGAATATTCGACCTNAAAAAAGACAAAAAAAAAGGAAAAAGAAAAAGAAAGAAATTCAGAGAGAGAGGGAAAGAAAGTTGAAGTTCAGCCCATATATAATCTCATCTTATTGGCATCCTGCATTGGCTGAAGACATCCAAGGGTGTACATATAGGTGATTAAAAACAACTGATGCCAACCCACCTTAGGAAACAGTCTTGCATTGGTTAGGGAAATGAGCTCCAAATCTAGGCTATCATCTGATTTAGTAAATTAGGGAACAGATTCTCTAGATCCATGAACAATTCCTCATGGCTCTAGCTATCATGCAGTACCTAAAGATGATGTTCTGTAGGGAAGCCGCTGTGAGATTAGTGGCTGTGCTTCCCGCAAGTCAGTCACAATGGTCTACTCTTCTCAGAAATAGTCTGTCAGGCTCTATAGTGAGAAATATATTTGCATCATTAAGCTCTCAGATTTTCTGTGCACACTGTCAGGAAATCTAATGAAAGATTGCTCCTAGCTTTACAGTTCATTTCCTTTCGTCAGACTTGATACTAA
>NW_007737750.1:0-674 GCF_000696425.1 Galeopterus variegatus | reverse complement strand
TAATACAATCCAGAAAGTTATTCACTCATTTGTTAGCTGCATTTGTTCCTTTAGGAAATATGCAGAAACAGTCTCTCCCCTAACAAGCTCTGTGCTAAACGACAACTCCCGGAACATCAGGGTGTATACCCAATTGCAATATGAATGCAAATATATAAATATAATACTAAATTACATGTCCTAAATACCTAAATGCATCCTAGGATATACTACCAAATCCAACATAGTGGATGGCATATGCTATCAGTTTCTTTTCTAAGTTATTCATTTTAGAAAGCCATGTATCACAACCACAAGTGGTTTTAGTTGGTTCGTATTTTCATCTCTTTTAAAAAAAAAAATTTATCTAGTTCTAAAGTTAAGCCCATATTCCAAACATAAAATTTAAAAATCAAGACATTTAGAGGTTGATAATAATTTCAGTGCAGCCAGGAGTTTTAGTGCATTTATGTTATTAAGAAATAAAGGTAAACTAAGTTATCTATTTGTAACTAAAATATTCATCAACCACAATTGGAACAGCAACCAATTTGTAGTAACAAAGTTTGCATGTACTGCCCATCTCTGTGGAAAAGAAATCCAGACATTTAATAAAGCAACCTATTTTCACAAGATGGCAAACACTAAAAAGTTAGCTACACAGGCCTCAGTAGTTTTCTGTTCAGTAGCAATGA
>NW_007737749.1:42161-50163 GCF_000696425.1 Galeopterus variegatus | reverse complement strand
CAAGTGGGTCTCGTAAAGGCAGCATGTAGTTGGGTCCTCCTCTTTAATCCAGTCAGCCAGTCTGTGTCTTTTGATTGGGGAATTTAAGTCTTTTATATTAAGAGTTTTTATTGAAACGTGTTGATTTATTCCTAGCCTTTTATTGGTTGTTTGGTTGTCTTAGGTGTCTTTTGTTCCTTGCTTTCTGATTTATTGTTTGTTTTCTGTGTTTGTTGGTTCCTTAGGTTGTAGATAGTGTTTTTGTTTGTTTGTTTTCTCTTCATGAATGCCATTTTTATTATACTAGTGGGTTTTGATTTTTCTTGAGTTTTTGTGGGAGTGATAGTTATTTTTCAGGGACCAAACCCAGTACTCCCTTGAGGATTTCTTGCAAGGGTGGCCGTGTGGTAGTGAACTCCTGCACTTTTTGTTTGCCTGAGAAATATACTATTTGCCCTTCATTTCAGAAGGATAGCCCTGCAGGGAAGAGTATTCTTGGCTGACAATCTCTGGCTTATAGTATTTTGAATATATCATCCCATTCCTTTCTAGCTTTTAGGGTTTGTGATGAAAAGTCTGATGTTAGCCTGAATGGGACTCCCTTATAGGTGATTTGACGCTTCTCTCTTGCAGCTTTTAAGATTCTCTCTTTGTCTTTGAGTTTTGCCAATTTGACTATAACATGTCTTGGAGAAGGCCTTTTTGGGTTGAATACGTTTGGAGATCATTGAGCTTCCTGGATCTGAAGATCTGTGATTTTTCCTATACCTGGGAAGTTTTCTGCCACTATTTTGTTGAACATGTTTTCAATACATTCTCCTTTTTCCTCCCCTTCTGGAATACCCATGACTCGGATATTTGAGTGCTTAAGGTTATCTGATATCTCTCTCATATTTTCTTCAATGTCTTTGATTCTTTTTTCTTTTCTTTTTTTTTTTTTTGTCTGCTTGTGTTATTTCAAACAGCCCATCTTCAAGTTCAGAGGTTCTCTCTTCCACTTCTGCAAGCCTGCTGGTTAAACTCTCCATTGTGTTTTTTATTTCGCTGAATAAATTTTTCAGTTTGGCAAGTTCTGCTTCATTTTTTTTCAGGACATTGATTTCCTTGTACATTTCCTCTTTCAGGTCCTGTATACTTTTCCTCATTTCATCATGATGTCTAGCTGAGTTTTCTTGTATCTCATTCAGTTTCCTTACAATTATCACTTGAAATTCCTTGACAGTCATTTCAAGGGCTTCTTGTTCTATAGGATCTAGACTTTGAGATTTATTTACTTTTTGTGTTGTACTTTCTTGATTTTTTGTATTTCTGGTATCTTTTTTTTTTTGATGTTTATTCATTGTGGCAGGGGGTTTCACATTCCACCAGTTTGAGACTATTGACTAACTAAGAGGTTGCTGTGGTTGCCAATTTGGTGTGGCTACCTCCATGACTGCTCAGTTGGCCTCTAGTGCCTTGTGTGTGTGGTTGCCTCGGGTCTTACGCCTCTCCGGGGTGTCACCTCTCTGGTCATCTTGGACTCTGCTGGGCTGCTGGATCACGGGGCGGTACCGCAGGGTGTGTGGTCTCTGCTGACCTTCCACTTCCTGTGCTGGACTTCTCCCTGTTCCGTGTGCTCTGGCCCGGGCTGCTGGATCACGCAGTGGTGGCTCCACAGGGTGTGTGGTTTCTGTCGAGTCTGCGCCTCCCTAGCCGGACGTCTCCCCACTCTGTGCGCACTGGGCTGGGCTGGGATGTGTCTTCTGCAACCCTCGTATATTGGCCGGGCCTTCAAGTCCCTACTCAGCACCGCCTCACCCAGGAAGTCTTCCAGGTTTCTGCTAGGCACAGACAACTGGTCGCTCTGGATGCCTTTGTAGCTCTGTGTAGATCTTTCTCGGGACTTATTACCTTCCTCCTGGTATCGAGGTTACTTGTGTACTTGTCTTATCTCCCACACCAGAGCGTGAGCTCTTCGGGGGAGAAGCCCGCAGCACACGGTTCACCTTTGAATCCCCCCGGTGCAGACCGACTCCGGTGCCCACCCACAGACAGCTCTCTGGCAGGTTCAAGCAAATTTGGGAACACTCTGACCACACTATTCCTAACCAGAAATCAGTTAGGCATTTTTCCGAACTGGTGGCCACACAGATGGTGTCTGCCTCCCAGTAACAGGAAGTTTACTGGGCGCCAGAGCCCAGGGTGCAGTGGAGTGACAGTCAGCCAGGCCCACACTTCCCTGCCCTCCCGACGCTGGCTGGGGACACCCCACGCCACCAGCCCTGCCAGAGAACCAAAGAGGGAGTGGGAGGGGAGGCCGGCCTGCAGGCCCCGGGAAGCCCTGCACCAGGGTAAGCAAGTGGGAAGGCTCAGTGAGGAGCCGAGCCGGGGGAGGAGGACAGGCCTGGCTGACCCAGGCTGGAGCCATTACCACCCAAGAAAATGGAGGCAGCCCCGGGGCCGGTGAGTGGCTCGGTGGTGCAGGTGGAAGCCGGGTGGGTGTCCACTCCACAAGCAGGGCCGGGCTGGGGGTCACTCACAGGGCTGGGCTGGGCCAGGCAGCTCTCTCTCCGCCTCTGTGTCATCGCTGTCCCCGTGCTCGGCCCTCTTGGCTTTTTAAAAGACAACCAAATCCCTCTTTACAACTGTGGAGCTTCTTGTCATATGAGATAATAAATCTCTTTCATCTCAGCCATCTTTGTTCAGTATTCTGTAGCTTGCATCCAAAAGCATCTTGATTTTTCCCCTCTAAATGATAATGAGAAAGCGAATCATTCTAAAGCTAAGTCATTATCTTGTTATTCCCATGTTAAGAAATCTTTAGTACTTTCCCACCCTGTACCAAAAAAAATATGAATTTATAATCTAGCATTTAAGGCTTTCCTAAGTTTTGACCCAACCTGCCTTTCCAAGCTTGTTTCTCATGTGCTTCATTTGCATGGTCCCTTCCACTGTTTAAAATACTTTCAGTGCTACAGCGGGAGAAAGGGTAGTGGGCTGCTCAGTCTGGCAGTTGCCTCTGACCCTGGACCAAAGTCCCCTTTCCCTTCCTGTCCCCTTCCCCCCCCCACCCACCTCAAGGACTGAATGCAGAACTAGCTGGTGTCAGCTCAACTTTGACCTAGAAATTCACTTCTTTTGGGGAGGCAGAGATCATCTTTGGAAAGTTCTTCTAAGTCCCAATGTAGAAAAAAGTGCAAATTGACCATCCTGAAAGGTGATATTTGCTTTTGAGACTGTGGTTCCTGGATTCCTCAGCCCAAGGATAAGCACAGCAGTGCAGTAGCCTTGTGGTATTGTGTGTCCTAAAGACTCATCTTTGGCAGGAGGAGCCCTTGAATAAATCTGTGTCATGCAGCCAGGTGCATTCTCCTGGTATGAATCTTCTGAAACTTCTCACCCTGCACAGTTCAGTCACCAATGTGAGGCTTGCTGTCAGGGAACCTCAAGTTCCCACAGATTCCATAGTACCTGGTTGGCCTAGTGGCAGAGACCCAGATGCTAGTGCTTCCATTAAATTGCACCATCTTGAGGAGCGCAGATTTGGGAAAGGATACGCTCTGGAGGCAAGTTGTACTAGAGAGAAGACTTCTGGAGATAATTCGATGTATGATGTCTTGGATGCATACGATGATGTCTTAAATGCCCAACTTTGCAATGTCTAGTTCACAGTTAACTTGCCATCAATGAATAACATGCCAGAAATGGGCATTAATAATACACAAAACCTCCCAGTTTCAGGTCTGAACCCTGTGATGCCAGTGCCAACCCTCCAGCCCAATGGGAATGACCCAGCCACTTCTTACTCCAACCAGATGCCCTACCTGAATGCCATGGGATGCAGCCTACTTCCTCATGGTGCTCCAATGGGGCTTAATTTGACTTCACACACTCCTATGATGGGCCATGAGTCCCGGGAGTCTTGGTTGGCATCTCAAGGACAAGTGAGTTTTCCTAGGGGATTATAAGTCTGGAGGCCCAGGGTGTCCTAACGTCTCCACTGTGCTGAGGAATGGCAAGCCTTCAGTGTGTGTGGACCCAGATCTGCAAGAGTTCATACCTACATTATTCCATTTGACAGGTCCACCCAGACACTGAAATATTTCTCTTGAGGGGAAGTCCTAGGCCATAAACAACCCCAGCATCCTGGACCTGGAATTTCGCACATGCAGATAGTGGGCGAAAAAGCCCCAGAATGGCCCTGGCATTGCTTGGCATGAGAGGCCTAGGGTCTGTGCAAACTCTGGGCATCCTTCTGGGTTTAAGTCTGTACCTTCCAGACCTTCCCAGTGAGATTGCTGGCATTTCTCAAGCAAGAGCTAAATGTTAATGAAAAGCACTAAAAAAAAAAAAAAAGAAAAAGAAAGGAACTAAGTTCAGTGTAGGGTAGGGATAGAAAGGAGACTTTTCTTTTTTAAAATAATGATGTTTAGGATATTTTTTTTTTCCAGTTTAAGAGTTCTTCGGCAGTCTGTCTCTGCCTACGGACACAAATCCACCTTCACGTTTCTCACATTGTCCCTCATCCTTCCCATCTCCTCTGTGAAGTGTCTTCTCCTCCCTAATGCCCCATCCTGCTCACCCCGGCTTCTCTCCTCTCTTTGTCCCTTGGGTGTTGCTCTGCACCATGTTATCTGGGGACACAAGTCTAGTGAGGCCTCAGCCTCTGTGCTGAGCATCCTCCTGGTTTCAGAGTAAGTCTGGTTCAACTTTGAATGTTCCACAGTGTTTAACATATAGATGTTCATCGACTGTTCTGCATAAAGTTTTTTCTCTAACCACTTTAACTTATACCTAAGCATGGGGAATGGTGGAAAGGAGCAATTAAAGCAGGACTCACAAGTTGGAGCATGATACTCAATTCATGAAATTAGAAAATAAAAGTAGGCTCAAGGAGGACATAACCTGAGCTAGAAATAGCTTCAGGAAGACTAAGCAACAGATGGTAGAGGGGTTTGCACAGGATTACAAATTACTGAGGGTAAACAGCTAGAGTCCCCCCAAAGGAAGGGGAGTTTGTACAACTTGCTTCTTGGCAGTGCAGTGAGGCCATGTCAGGACTCGCTATGGGTCCCACTGGCTCAGAAAGCCCACAGCAGACAACGTGAAAAGCGTGCTGGTGACCACCCTGCCCTGCCTGTTGTGACTTCTAAGGCTGCGGAAATCCTTCTATGGCTGTGGAAATTGGGAATTTTAATAAAAAGCTTTCTCACAGCGTCCTTTAGGAAATGTTGGAGGCTAGAGTTTTATCAGATTCGGTGCCATTGTAAAATGGCTCACTTCTAAGGCTGCGGAAATTGGGAATTTTAATAAAATGCTTTCTCACAGTGTCCTTTAGGAAATGTTGGAGGCTAGAGTTTTATCAGATTCGGTGCCATTGTAAAATGGCTCTTTTGTGGCATCCCCAAATTAGTTTCTTACTCAAAGCAGCATATTTTAGCCAGTCCCTGCTTAGTTAAATGAGGGCTTAGAAGTACAGCACACAGATGGAAAGAGAAAAAGACATCTGTGTCTATTTCAGAAAATATTCTGTGTGCATGCCCAACTCTTAATTTTTTGCAACCATCATTTGCTAAAGTTACTATTTTCTACACTATTTTTATGAACATTCAAGAGTAAATCTTCCAAAAACTCAAAAGACACAAGATATGAGGTGTTGGTGGGAATGTGGACAAAGGGAACCCTTGTACACTCTTGGTAGGAATGTAAATTAGGACAACCATGTTGGAAAACAGTGTGGAGGTTTCTCAAAAACTAAAAATAGAATTACCATACAATCCAGCAATCCACTTCTGGATGTATGTCCAAAGGAAATAAAATCAGTATTTTGAAGAGACACCTGCACTCTCATGTTCATTACAGCTCTATTCACAATGGACAAGTGTATTAGTCCGTTTTCTGTTGCTTATAACAAAATACCTAAAACTGGGTGATTTACAAAGAAATGAAATTTATTTCTTACAGTTTGTTGGCTGGGAAGTCCAAGGTCCAGGGAACTCATCTGGTGAGGGCCTTCTTGGTGGTGACTCTGTACAGTGATGCAGGATGTCACATGGCGAGAATGGCTGATCAAGACAGAGCTAGCCTTCTCACTTACACTCTTTGTAAAGCCATCAGAACCATGCCCTTTACTCCATGACTGGATCAATCCATTCACAAGAGGACAGTCCTCTCAATCTAATCACCTCTAAAGGGTCCACCTTTCAAATACCATAATTGGATTTCCCATCCTGTTAACACTATTACAATGGGGATCAAGTTTCCAACACATGAACTTTTGCGGGACATAGTTGAGCCATAGCACCAAGACATGGCAATAGCCTAAGTGCCCATAGACAGATGAATGGATAAAGAAAATGTGATACATACGAGCGCACTTCAAAAAGTTTGTGGAAAAATAGAATTAAATAACAATACAAATCTTCTTGTGAATTTCTTGGTTTTTGTTTGGCGGCTGGCCAGTAAGGAGATCTGAACCCTTGACCTTGGTGTTATCAATACTGTGCTCTAACCAAGTGAGCTAACCCACCAGCCTTTGTGAAGTACCCTTGTATACCCAATAGAATATTATTCAGCCTTTAAAAAGAAGGAAATTCTGTTGCTTGTGACAACATAGAGGAATCTAGAGGATATTATGCTAGGTGAAATAAGCCAAGCACAGAAAGATCTCACTTGCATGTGGAATCTAAAAAAGTCGAACTCACAGAAGGTAGTAGGATGGTGGTTACCAGGGGCTGGGGCATAAGTGGATGTGAAAGGGGGGATGCCAGTTAAAGGGCATGAAGTGCAGTTACACAGGAGGAATAAGCTCAAGGGATCTAATGCAAAGCATGGTGACTATAGTTAATAAATAATGTATATTTCCAAACTGCTAAAAAGTAGATTTTAAATCTTCTCACCACAAAGAAAGGTTAGGTATGCATGGTGATGAATATGTTAATTAGTATCATAACATCACATCATACCCCATAAACATATACAATCATTATTTGTCAGTTTAAAATAAAATTTAAATTTAAAAATGTTTCTATTAAACTTGCTTAGATACCACAATGATAGCACTTAGCACTCTGGAAGTAGCCATAGACATAAAGGTGTTTATATTTATTTATTTATTTTTAATTGGTTTTTGATTTTTGGATAATTTCCTAATCACAATATTTTTTATTTTATTTATTTATTTTTAGGTTTTTTTATTGATTATATATATTTGGGGTTACAAAATTGAATATCAATACAGGTATACAATATGTGGTGATTAAATCAGGATAATTGGTACACTCATGTTTACAAAACATAATCAATCTTTGTGAGCCTTAACTAGTTTCTTGCCAGTCCCCTCTTCCTCCCCATCCCACCTCTAATAACCTCAGTTCTCTTCTGTCTCTTTTTTAATTTAATTTAATTTAATGTTTTTACATGTTTAGGGCTTTGTTGCTATTTTTTAAATCTTTTTTTATTACTGCAGTTGTTATTTGCATTTCATATTTTGCTTATGTTTTTGGTGATTATGATTTGCCTTTATGAAAATGGAACAGGGAAATGAAAGAAATTTCTGCATTATAAAAATTTTTGAAAAATATTTCTTAACTGATACATAAACATAAACAAATCTACTAATCCTCTTGTAATGACATTTATTTCCATTGTCACTGTGATAGACTTATGCATCATTCTCTCAAGAATGCTATTCCATTGGTTACAACAATGTGTCAAGATGTAATTTGTCTCAATTGTTAAGTAATTTAAATTTCTATTTTGGAATAAATATAGAAGTTAATCTTTTACATATGTTTTATTTTCTAATGAACACAGTTTTTAACAAATATTTTCTTAGTAATGATTTTATTTTTTATTTATTTTTATTTTTATTTTTATTTTTTTTTGTCTTTTTTTTTGTGACTGGCAACGGATCGCAACCCTCAGTGTCACGCCCATACTGGACCAGGACCGGCAACGGGATCGCAACCCTCGGTGTTGCCCCCGCTCCTCGCTCAGCCAGTGAGCGGCCGGTCTGTATGTGGGATCCGAACCCCCGGCGGGA
>NW_007737749.1:40278-41259 GCF_000696425.1 Galeopterus variegatus | reverse complement strand
ATAACATGTGGTATTTCTCTTTCTGTTCCTGGCTTATTTTGCTTAATATAATTTTCTGTAAGTCCATCCATGTTGTTGTGAATGGTAGTATTTCATTGTTTTTTATAGCAAACTAGTATTCTATTGTGTAGATATACCACAGTTTCCTTATCTACTCATCTGATGATGGACATTTGGGCTGGTTCCAACTCTTGGCTATTGTAAACAATGCTGCAATAAATATGGGAGAACAGGTATCCCTTTGACATGATGATTTCCATTCCTCTGGGTATATTCCCAGCAGTGGGATAGCTGGGTCATATGGCAGATCAATCTGTAATTGTCTGAGGAACCTCTATACCATTTTCCATAAAGGCTGCCAGGACTCCTAGTTTCTAAACACAATGCTAAAGAGAAATCCCTGTGGCATTGCTGCTGTGGGCACCAAATACAATCCACAGAAATTTTGCCACTATCCTGAGTTTAACACTCTCTATTTACTTACAGGTATACTCTACTTTAGATAAATCCAACTTAGGAAAATTCAGACTTGCCAAATGCAAAAGCTAGCAGAGTGATTATCTACTAAATGAAAGGACCCTTTGCCATGTCAATACTTTAAGTAGCAAGATGCTTTAATACATTTTAAAGTTTGAAAAATATTTATCTCCCAGGAACTCTGGGTTATCTGGAAATGAGATGCACCTCTATTCTCTTCAACATTCTAGCACAGATCTGGACAATTTCTGAAACCAGTTAGGAGTAGGATAGACAATTGACAGTACTATGTGGCCTGTGAGTCCAGAATAAGAGGCCAAAGAAAATAACTGAATTCTTGTTCTAGCACTGGTTTGCTGGGAATTAATTTTGACCCTTAAAAAAATCATTTTACTTTGTTCACAGGGAAATCATACTAAGCAGCTTACTTCACATGTAGTCTGGGTTTCTGGGGGAAAAAAAAAAATATATATATATATATATATATATATATATATATATATG
>NW_007737749.1:29223-38974 GCF_000696425.1 Galeopterus variegatus | reverse complement strand
AGAGCTCATTAAATCCAGGAAAAACATGTGGCCTCTTTAAAGATTTTACCAAAAAAAAAAAAAATTGTGTAATGATAAACATAGTAATAAAAAAAATTGTGTGTGTGTATATGTATGTACATGCACAAATTTGTATATAGTTATGTATATATATACACATTATTTATTTATTTATATGTACACAAATTGCTATTTTTAACTTAGAGAAAAATGAATGACCAAAGCTGTAAATTTTCAGAGGTTTATGTGTTTTCCACTTCTATGGGAGAAGAGGATGCTATTCTGACTCATGCCCATTGGAGCAAGCAGCCCAAACATAAGGATGCACGGTGGCTTCTCAATGACCATACTAAGAACTGGGATCCCTTATGGGTAAAAAAAAAAAAAAAAGAAATGACAGCCTCGCCTGAGTTCAAATCCTGTTTCTCTCACTTTAGTTGCTGTGTGGCCTATTTGAGTTATTCTATCTCACAGAACCTCCATTTCTTCAACTTAAAAAAGAAGGGGTAACTGTGAAGATAAAGTTCCTAGTACAAAGTAAACTTTAAAAACTATGTTTAGTTAAGTAAGCAAATATAATCAAAGCAAAAACTAAAGTGGAGATCTTCTTTCATGTTGGCAGTGTGAAAGGCTTGTTCTGTTCTTGAAGGGTCCTGCCTCTTCTGCACCTCCAAGGGGAGTCCTGCTTCAGCCTCCATTTATTCAGTCCCGAGGCAGTGGTTATGTCTAGGCTAAAATGCAGGGAAAGACATGGAATGACAAATTATGGAACTATTTGGGGATTAAAGAACTCATCAAATCCAGGAAAAACATGTGGTCCTTAAGAGAGAATCATGGACTTGTGGGAAGAACTGGACTTGACATCTGACTTCTCCATTATCTCCAGCCTTGGAAAAATCATTACATTTCCCTGAGTTAGGGTCTGTAGGATGGTGTGGTGGGCTGAATATCTGTGTTCCTCCAAATATGCTAAAGCCCTAACCCCCAATGTGATGGTATTTGGAGGTGCAGCCTTTGGAAGGTAATTGGGGCTAGACGAGATCACGAGGGTGGGGCCTTGTGAAGGGATTAGTGCCCTTACAAGAAGAGGAAGAGAGACCAGGGCACGCACTCTCTCTCTCTCCACCATGTGAGGACACAGCAAGAAGGTGATCATCTGCAAGCCAGGAACCTGGCCCACACCAGGAACCAAGTTAGCCGTCACCTCGATCTTGGACTTATCATCCTCCAGAACTGTGAGAAATAAGCATCTGGTGTTTAAGCCATTCAGTCTATGGTATTTTGTTATAGCAGCCCAAGCTGATTAAGACAGATAGGAAAAAAATACCAACTTATTTTATAAAGTCTTTTGATCACAAATGAGACATTGTATATTAAATCTCTGTAATTCATCAATCACTGAACAAATTTCAAGTATTACGTTAGGGCCTAAAGAGATGTAAAAGTGAATCAGGCACATACCTTGCCCTCAGAAAGTTCACAGTCACCAAGGTGAGGTAAGGCTTATGTATAACCAACCGTAATGCCCAGGATGAAGGGCCATCATCATGCATTCTTCATTCATCCACTTACCCTTGCCCTCAGAAAGTTCACAGTCACCAAGGTGAGGTAAGGCTTATGTATAACCAACCGTACTGCCCAGGATGAAGGGCCATCATCATGCATTCTTCATTCATCCACTTATTCACTTAACAAATGTGTATGAAGCATGTACTATGTTCCAGCTACTAACCTAGATTTAGGGAAGACAGCAAGAAATAAAATAAATTTCCTGTTCTTAAAGAACTCATATCTGAGTTGGGGTAGCAGTCAATAAATGAAATAATAAATAATATGTCTGGTGGTGGCAAGTGCTTTGAAGAAAAATGAAGGAAAAGAGTGGACAGCAGTGGTGAGGGGAACGTGGCTATCCTGTGCTGCGTGATGGGGAAAGGCCTGGTCTGGCTGGTTTAATAAGGTACATTTGAGCAGACACTTCCATGAAGTGAGCAAAGAGACCAAGCAGTTTTTTGGGAAAATAATGTTCCAGGCAGAGAACATAAAGAGTAAGTGCAAAGACCCCGAGGCAGGAGCATGAATTATGAAAAAGATTCTTCTAAAGGACTCTGGAAATTCAGAGTTAAGATTATTTCCAGCTAAGGGATGATATGATACAAGACACTTGGGGCCGGTCCAGGAGGGGCAGCAGCTTTGCTAGAAGAGGGGCTTATACAAAGGCACCACAATTTACACAGTATTTTATATTTTCACTTGTCTTTTGCTTAGACCCTATCTCATAAATTCCTATTCATGGGTACACATATATAATTCATATCCTACCCTCAAAGAAAAGCTATAAACTATCACATTTCAGTTTCTTATAATGAATGGACATTGTTATTAGCTATCCTTTCTCATTTCAGATTATTAATGTGATCAGTATCTTCAGACAGATACATTGCAGTTAAGAACCTGTACTTTGAGGTCAAGCAGGCAGTAGTAGTTCATTCAACTACTTACTAGATTTCTGACGGTGGGAATATTGCTTAAGCTTTCAGAACTGTAGTTTAATTTACTTCTTCTTACCTATTATCCCTCATAAACGTGGTATTGAAAAATTGCTCACTGATGCTATCCCTTTTCACCCTCTTTTTATTGAAATATTCATAAACATCAACCTAAAAAGCAAGATGGTTTCCATATAAAAGTCACACTATGCAAAATTTATCCAAAATGATTGGAAGTGAAATTATAAAGAAAAGTAACAAGAATAAATATTTATAAGTCTTTACTGTATAACAAGGGATTTTTTGACATTAATTTATTCATTCTTCAGTAAACCTGTAGCCTCAATATTATTTATCTTCTCCATTTTACACATAAAAAATATGACTTAGATCAAATGATTTTGACTAAGATTATGCAGCTTGTAAGTGGCAAGGCTGGAACTCATATCCAGGTCTTCTGAATCTAATTCCGTGGGGGTAGTTATGGGTACAACTAGTACACAAGAAATCATTGCAAGACTGGAAAAACTTCCAAGTTATTACCCAAGTTGGTTGCATTATGGGCTTCTCCCCTACTGTGGATTTTGCTTTCTTACTGGGGATTATTGAAGAATGTTACCTAAGCCTCTTGACAAAGCTTTGAAAATTCCTGGTTATGTGATAGCTAACGATGTATACAAAGCTTCCTTCTGGATGATGCTACAGGGTCTAGAATTTAAATAGCCTCTGTGGAGAGTGAGGTCTCTGTGCTGCCTAGCGTCATCTGATCACTAGACTGAGAGGTCTGCAAGGATAGGGTCAATGTTTTGCCCATTTTTGCATCCCAGGATGCAGCCTAGAGCCTGACACATGGGAATGGGTTTGAGCCCCAGGCTGACAGGCACTGTGATGACTGACATCTATTAACATCACCAGTTAAGCTCCACTTCTGCTGCAGTGAATAAACCAGACATCCGCTGTCATGAGATAACATGTCACACAGCAACTTTTCCTTTTTTCATTCTGAATCCAAGCCACTGACCTGGACAAATAGACGAAAGAGACCTGAAGCCTCTGCATCTCCTGTCAAGTCTCCTCTCTTCTTCTAGTGCCTTTTCAGAGACAGCTTCTTTTGCAGAAACCTGAGCCTGAGCTTGAGCCAGACCCAGAGATCCAGTCCTTGTGCACCTCAATAGGGAAAGTAATTTTAAAGCAAGAATGTTAAGTCACCTTCTACTTCAAGTCTCCTGAATGTTGACTTAAACCTTCCCCAAGGACAGGGGTTGCACTGACATCCAAAGCAGTGAGGTGGCATCAGCACCAGCTTGGAAAGGAGCCACACGAGTTTCCAGTCTCTGCACTGTCACACAATGATGGCTGAACTTATTGACCAGACAGTGATCACTTTACACATATTACTCTATTTAATCCTCTGTGAAGGATTCCTGTTGTTATTTCTATTTTGCAGATGAGGAAATTGGAGCAGAGCAGTGAAATGACTTGTCCAAGGTCACAGGAAGCAAGCAGCAGATCTGAGATGAAACAAAGCAATTGGACTTCACAGCCACGTTCTTAACCCAATCATGTGGCCTTGGGCAAGTGAATGACTCTCTCAGCACCTCCATTTTGTCAGTAAAATGAATAGAGGAACAATTACTTCAATATATTATTAGGAAAAGTAATTGAGATAATGCATGAAAAGCACTTGACAATTAGTAGGTGCTTAAGATATGTCAGTTTTCTGTCATCCCTCACATAACCTAGGATTGAAGAGCATTGCCTCTTGAGCAATCCTTTAGAAACAAGGTTGAAATTAATCCAAAACATGCCAGAGCCAATGACAATAAAGCTGATTTGTTCAGACTTATTATTTTGTTTCAATAAAAGACCTGTCTCCAGTTTCCTCAGCAGCCCTACAGAGCCAACCCAAACTGAAAACACACGCAGTGACTGCAAACTCATTGTTGAAACATGACAGACCCTTCAAGAACCAGGAAATTCCTTCTTAAAATGATTTGCTTCTCAGCCAAAGCAGACATGGGTTAAACAATATAGCAGTGCAGCTGTGGCCTTCAAGGCACACAGTGGGGCTTCACACTGCTGGTAGGAATGGAAACCCAGGGCTGTACTCGCCAGCTGGCCCCTACGCTCCGGGGACAACATATGTGAGGCCTGGCCTTCCCAGTTCAGAGCAACTGCTGGCAGTACACTGTGAGCATGTCAAGTTAAGGAAAGATTTTTTTTAAAGGCTCATCAGTATTTTTCTTTCTTTAAATGGTAGCCACTGAAAAGTTATGCAAACACTTCAGCTGTGGAATATTTAATCTGACATTTGGCATGGCTCCCTTGTTGATTCAAGAATTGAAGTATGCAGTATATGCCTAGCAGTTGTTTCATTGCTTAATGCAAAAAAGATAAACCAGATGCAACGATTTAATTTTCCCTCTCGTCACTTTTAACTGGGTCCCTGTCTGGAAGCATCCTTGATTCCCAATCAGTGGGATGACCATTATGGACCACAAGAGCATAAGATGAGTAGCTTATTTAACCAGGTGGGTGGAATTAATACCATTATTTATTTATTTATTTATTTGGTCCTGCTGAAAGCTTTAGGAGTCCCTGTGGTTGTGATTTTCTTAAGGGTTTGGCAGCTTTTCTCTTTCGGTCTGGTGCTTCAGGGTTTCTGGTGCTCTCATGGGAACATTGCCAGAACTGTCCCCTCATCACTCCCCAGACTTTGGTTTTTAGCAGGAGGAGAACGAGCATCTTGTGAGTCTTACACCCATTCGCATTGACATGGTCCTGGCTCCATCTGCTCTTCCACTCCATCAGAAATGTGTTTACCCTGTTCTTTATTCTTCAGCTATCTCACAGACAGATTTGTTTTCCTAAAAGTGAATCTTCTGCAGGTTCTCTTTGAATTGTTAACCAAATGGTCTCTGACCCCTAGACAGGTTTCCCACTCCTCAGAAAACACAGGTATCCCTAAAAAGCTGAGCTGGTGGGCAGTTCTTATTTCTCACCATGGGAGGGGAGGATATCACACTGGCCAACATTCCAAAGGGAAGAGAGAACCTTTTCAAATGTTTCTCCACTGGAGGGTTAGAACAGTCACATATAGTAAACAAACATCATTCTTCAAGTCCCATCCTTTCTGCAGGTGGGCCAATAACAAAAAAGTGCTAGAAATCATAGTCAACTTGTTCTCCTCCACTTCGGTGCTCATTATCATAGCAACACTGATGGAAACATCAGGTTGCTGTCCCTTGGCTCCAGGTAATGGTATAATTCTACGTCAGGGAAATTCTGAAACAATGTTCATCCTTTAAAAAAGGTTAGGTTGGGATGAGGGGAGAAGGGAATGAAATAGAAATGTTAACAAAAGAAAACAAAACAAAACCCTGAAACTGCCAAAGTAAACTGGAGACTGACATTGTCTATTTCTGTTGCTTATAACCAAAGACGCAGAACCGGGCAATTTGTAAGAAAACAGAATTTATTGCTTACAGTTTCAGAGGCTGGGAAGTCCAAAGTCCAGGGAAAACATCTGGTGAAGGTCTTGGTGGTGGCGACCGTGACTTAAGGGTCTCACATGGCAGAAAATGGTGGAGCAGAGAGAGGGTAACCTCTCATATGCACTCCTTTTAAAGCCTTCAGAAACACGTGACTTAAGGGTCTCACATGGCAGAAAATGGTGGAGCAGAGAGAGGGTAACCTCTCATATGCTCTCCTTTTAAAGCCTTCAGAAACACGCCCCTGACCACCATTTTTAATCCATTCACTATGGCATGGTCCTACAATCTAATCACTTCTTCAAGGCTCCACCTTTCAATTACCATAACAATTTCTCACCCTCAATAGTTACATTGGGAATTAAGCCTCAATGAGGTCAGGGGTCATTCAACCTACAGCATTTGGGCATTTTTTTAGTTCTGATTTGAGTCTCTAGGTCCCATTCCAAATAAAAATATATCTTTGTCTCTAAAGGAAAAGTCAAAAACACAAACCTGAGCTTTAAAAGCCATGTCTCAGTTTGTTCCTTTATGGTTTTAGAGCTTGAGGGATTCAGTTTAGTGAGAACAAACTTCTCAACCTCAAAAAACTTTAGACAATAGATAAAAATGTACTTGAGGGCAATGAAGTGCTATAAGAATGGGCCTTTCTATCATGTATATATTCTGATTATCAATTTGGATTAAAAATATCTGCATAAATACCATTATTCATAGCATAAATGCATTTGTTCAAAGATAGAGGAATAACAGGTGATTCTTACTTTATATTTTTTCTCTCTTTCTTACAGTTTTTGATGTTGAATATCTGCTTTGCATATAAATGCAAAAATGGCAATTAAAAATACATTCTTTCTCAAGGATCTAGTACAGTGCCTTTTCTGGGAGCGTGCTAGTAAGTCCTGAAATGAGGTAATTCTGAGTGTCCCCAGTGTAATAAGGCACTACAGGTCAGGAAACTCCTATGGAGAGTTTCCAATAGTCCTTCTCGAAAGGACTCAAACTCTTTGCCCACTTTTTTTGAGCCTTACCCATGTAAGATGGTCTTAATATCATGTCATTATAAATCAAATATAATTAAAATGAAAGTAGTGATACACTAAATTTCATAAATGAGGACTATTTCACAGAAATTGCTTCCCAAAGTTTTCTCAAAGTGTTTCCAGTTGTCTGGTGTCTTTAAGGAAGATGATGGCAAGGCATTTCTCAGTAAATAATCAGGAAACATGGCAGGGCTTAAGAAAGTCCCCTTAGGTTTCTTAAAATGTGGATAATGAGTAACTCTTTAGGGTCTAGGATGGCAGAGTAGTGACAGCTGACAAACTAACCCTAACTGACTGGGAACACTTTCTAGAATGGTCTGTTGGGAGGATGTGGAAGGAGTGAACTCAGACTGATAAACGATGTCTGCCATGTGACTAAGGTAACCATATTGGTGTCACAATTTGTTTTAAATTGCTAACTCTCTTCTAGAATTTGACTGAATGAGTTTCTAGTGATTTGCGTAATGACCAAAGTGTCTTGCCTACATCCTAGGGGCACCTAAAACTATTTCTGTCTTCTTTCCCACTTAATTGTCCTTGTTCATGTCCAGGAGTTTTGGGGTCACTGACCAAGGCTGTATGAGGACTCCATGGTCTGTGCTGGAGGCTGCAATGCCCCGGTTAAATTCTTGGTGAACACTGTCACCCTTCTTTTAGAAAGCCAGCATTGATCTTTAAAAAATTGAAAGTGAGGGAAATAAGAATGCTTCTTTTAATAACTTACCTTTACATTTGCATTTCCCAGCCCCGTACTACTGCATTTTTGCCTGAAAAGGAAGTTTTAAAGTAAGATGACAGTATGAAGGCAGTGTTAAAGTATCTCTCAGCATCCTCTTTTGCCATTGGATTTCAACAGCTTTCTCATTTATATATAGATTGTAGTGTATTCAGTATATGCAGTGGAAACCTTACAGAAATGAACTAAAGTTGAATTTTTATGGAAAAAATACTTCAACTACTTCCTGCCATATAGCTGCATCAGAAATTTTACTGGCAAAGTAAGTTGCAATATTACTTCCAGCAGAAGATTTCTGCATGTGTGAAAAAGAGTATAATTGCCTCATACAAAAATAAAAAGAGGAAAAGAAAAAAAGTGAGCAAATTAGGAAGTGTGTTGCCATAACTGTAGTTAAGCTCCAAATTTATTAAACCTGACTTATGAAAAACAGCATTTAATAAACATATTTTAAAAATTGGTGAGTTGTCTCAAGATATTAAACCCTATAATGTTTAAGTCCATAAGGATTTATTAGAGGAAAAAGAAAAATGAGTTTAAACTTCTAATATAGAAAATATAAGAATTTAGCAGAAGATGGAAGTGAAAGCAATTTTAACAGTTCTTCCCCACTAACCATTAAAACCACCTAAAAAGACTACAGAGAAGGAAAAATATATAATAAAATTATTCCAGTACTGAATCTTAGTAACAGTGTCAATCTGGTACTATAAAATTTCTGACATTTCTTTTAGAAAATGATGAACTTTGAATAAAAGCAAAGAAGAATTCAGAGAACCACCACACAATTGAAAGAATAACAGTGTAGTATGAATTTTAAGAAGAGAAAATTCTGGAAAATTCCTCTAAATATCCCTTAGTTTGAAAGGACCAGACTGAGAGTTGGGACACTGTGGGAGAAACCACTGTAGTTGGAACCCAGCTGTGTGCTACATTTAGATGCCATAGATCCCTTGAGGAAATCCCTTGTCCTGCATTCTTCTCTGGCTCACAGGTTTATTAACAGTGGTAACATGGCGAAGCTACATCTAGAGAGGGGATCATTGAAGAGATGTGACTTGATTCTCTAGGAGCTATTCCTGCTGCTACTTATTACAGCTATAAATGCATTCTAATGTGTGAAGGGAAGGAGAGAAGATGGTGGCAGAGAAAAAAATACATATCCCCTCACCAAAAAAAAAGAGAGAAAGGCCCATTCATATAGCAGAAAGGGCATAATAGTGGGAATTTCTTGACCTGGAATTTGTACTAGAGTGACTCAGAGTCTGCTGAATGAAGCAGAATATTCTCCCATCTCAGTGGAACTGGAACTTAGCAGTTTCAAAAATATATAGAAAAAGCTTACTATCATAAAAGTCTTTTATTATAACAGGTCATAATCCCCAGCTATCTCCTCAACCAAAGGCTGCTGAATGGCTTGAATAGCTGAACAGATCACATTAGCTCATGCCAGTTAGACATTCAGCCTAGATTCTAAGGGGAGCCAGGAAACTCACCCATGTGAAAGGAGAGGAAATGCAAGAAGAATCCATATATACTATTTATTGTTTGTTTGTTTGTTTATTAGAAAATGATAATTATAGACAGGTTTGTATCCTTTTTAACTCAAGTAAAGGTAATAAAAAAAAGTAAAATAAATGTTACATTTCAAAAAAGAGCATAGGTATAAAAAATATTTATTCTGGGAGACTTAAAAAAAAGTAAATAGTAGATATTTTCATTTTAAAGGGATACTAAAAAGAAAAAAATAAACTCTAAGAAAAAAGAGAGAAAAGGTGAAATGATATGTAATAGACTAAAATAGAAAAAGTACCAGCTTAGCTAGAAAACAAGTAAGTTATTTCAAAATTTAAAATGGTATTCTAAGTTGAAAGGGCAGGGAGGGGAGAGAGAGAAAGAGAAGAATCGGCAATGCAGAAAGACAAACCAGTGGCATGGAGGACTAGAAGGAGAAAATTCTTTTTTTTTTTTTTTTTCTTTTTGTCTTTTTCCATG
>NW_007737749.1:25146-28223 GCF_000696425.1 Galeopterus variegatus | reverse complement strand
GATTGCTTCTTAAAATTAATGAGAAAATTCTTTTTTTTTTTTTTTTGTCTTTTTGTCTTTTTCCATGTCCGGCGACGGATCGCAACCCTCAATGTTGCCCCCGTACCAGACCGGGGACCGGCAACGGGATCGCAACCCTTGGTGTTGTCCCTGCGCCTCGCTCAGCCAGTGAGCGGGAACCAGTCTGTATGTGGGATCTGAACCCTCAGGCGGGAGCGCCGCCGCACTTCCCAAGCGGCACACTATCCAGTGCGCCACCGGGCCGGCCCCTAGAAGGAGAAAATTCTAAAGACTGCAGAAGGAACGGACAGAAAGCTGAAAATAGAGAAAGGTAATAGATACAAAATGCAAAAAACAGTGATCCTGCATATAAATAATAAGTATGAATGAAATGCTAAAAAAAAAAAAGGGTTAAAAATACAAAAGAAAAACCCTGTAACTGAATTAAAAGAAGTTATGACTATGCAGAGTCAAAAGAATTACTCTACTAGGCAAAATTATTGGAAAGTAATCAACAAATTTAGTGACATTCTGAAATTAAAAGGTAAAGAGTTCTACAAGCACTGAGACCAAGGAAATAGATCACCTAAAATGGGAAAAACATTATGCTGTTTTCAAACTTCTCCTATATATATGAGATTACCAAAAGACATAACAGATATAATCCAAGACTGGAAATATTTAAATGCCTAACAGTAGAATGTATAAATAAGTTTTATATTTACACAGTAAAATAGTATACAGCAATGACAATGAGCTATGCACAATTATATGTAAAAAAATAGGCCAATCTTATAAAAACAATAGTGAATGAAAGAAGCAAAATATAGAGTTAATGCCGCACAAATTCATTTATATAGCAATACCAAATAAGGCAAAATAAACTAATGCTGCTAGAAGTCAAGAAATGGTTGCCCATGATGGGTGTGGGAGGTGGGCTGCCAGGAAGAGAGGATTTGTGGGGGCTTCTGTGGATGCTGATGATACTCTCTTTCTGGATCTGCATGCATTTTATACAATGTGTTTAATTTTTCATTTTATGAAAACTTACCAAACTGTACCTTATGATTTGTGTATTAAATCAAAAGTTTTTAGGGCCGGCCCGGTGGCGCACTGCTATAGTGTGCCGCTTGGGAAGCGCGGCGGCGCTCCCGCCGAGGGTTCGGATCCCACATGCAGACCGGTTCCCGCTCACTGGCTGAGCAGGGCGCGGGAGCAACACCGAGGGTTGCGGTCCCGTTGCTGGTCCCGGTCCGGTATGGGGGCGACACTGAGGGTTGCGATCCGTTGCCGGACATGGAAAAAGACAAAAAGAAAAAAAAAAAAAAAGTTTTTAAAATATTGAAGTAAGATTAGATGGCACAATCACTGAAGATGGGGAGGATTCAATGGATAGATGCTGTGGGTAGATGCCTTTTTTAGAGGGGCTAAAAATAAAGAATAACATTGGATTTTGCTAGAAATAGATTAGATAAGTATTTATATTAAAAACTTAATGGTAATAAGTAAATATGTAATACACTCCACAGCTTCAAAATTAGCAGAAGAAAAAAAATAGAGAATAAAGAAATTTTTAATAAAGTTAACATAAGGTAAGAAAGATGGGGAAAAAAGCTTAGTCTGCATAAAATAAAAAATAAGATGGTAGAAATTACTTCAAATATGTCAGTCTCCACAATAAAATACAAATGTATTAAACTGACTTTTTAAAAGACACAGATTATAAAATAAGATTAAAACATATCCACAGCCCAGATATTGGTTTCAAAATACCATTCTCCAATAAAATTAACCAGGACTCCTTGGAGAAATGGTTGATTTTAGAGCTAGGAGAGGATAAATACATATCTATAAGTTCATGATGATAAATAATTGAATGAATAAATAAGTGATGAAGGAAGGATTACTCTTCCTTATAGAAGAATTCCGATTAATAAATGTGGGAGGAATGAGGAAAATAGAAAATCACTACAGATCAGCATAATATTTGTTGCAGGCAAAATCCAACAATGATTGTTAAAATTAGTGGATAAAAGTTTAAGGAGAAGCAGAATATTGCATAACATCAAAGTACCAACTGCTCCCAAAATATGAGTTAATTTCTGTGGAGAAACCTGGTAGATAGTACGACAACCAAATAACCATTATGATCTGTACTAAAACATATCCAAATCATGTAACCTCTGATATGATACACTGAGAAGAGCAAATATCCTCTGTGGTGTTCTTCCCATTAAACATAACCTTAATCTAATCCTGATAAAATGTCACACAAGCCCAAATTGAGGGGCGTTCTACAAAATACCTGACCAATACTCGTCGAAAGTGTCAAGATCATAAAAGACAAGGAAAGACCAAGGGATTATCACAGATTGAAGCAAACATGACAACTAAGTGCCATGTGCAGGATCCTGAATTGGACCTTGGAAAAAGATTAGGAAAAAACTAGTAAAATACAAATGAAATGTATAGTTTAGTTAATAATATTGAAGCAATGCTCATTTCTTGGTTTTTTATAATGTTACTATGGTTATATATGCTATTAACATTAGGGGATGTTGAATAAAGGGTACATGGAAACTACTGTTTTTGCAACTTTCTGTAAGTATAAAATTACTTCAAAATAAAAAGATTTTTTAAAAAATCAGATCTTAGTTTTTAGAGACCTCAATAGCCTTTAAATTTTCTTGTTATAATTGGTCAATCAAGTTTTCTCTATAATTTTGAGTCAAATTTATAAAATATCCTCCTAGAAAATAATATCCACAAGATAAACCAATTTGTGATAATAGAATTTTATCCACTTTTCCTATATTTTATAACTATTTTTTTGAATAAATATGTGTCCTATATTTGTTTTTGTTATTTATTCAAGTGTCCTTTTTTATGCCTTGATTTAACTGTTAAAGTTTTATTTATTTTACTGTTTTTACCAAATAACTTGCTTCATCATTTCTTAAAGCCTGCTAATTCTTTAAAATTGTGTTTGTCATAGTTTGAAAATTCTTTTTTTTTTTTCTTAATTTTATTTTGTCGATATACAATGAGGTTGATTATTGTGGCCCATTACCAAAACC
>NW_007737749.1:17679-24569 GCF_000696425.1 Galeopterus variegatus | reverse complement strand
CCCCCCCCCCGCCCCGGTTTTGTTTTGTTTTGTTTTATAATTTGAAAATTCTAATTGACTTTTTTTTTTCTTCTCTTAGATTACACATTTGGACAGTTGGTTTGTACATTTTCAAGCCTCTTGCTAAGAGTTTTGAGGATATACATTACTTAAAGGTCACTACTGTGGCCATATTTTGTAGGTTTGAATACTTTCATTCTTCACAATAGTAATAACTCAATAACTGGTAATATCATGCTGTGTCTTAGTACCTTCAGACAGCAGTAATAAAAATACCATAGACATGGTGGCTTAATCAACAGAGTTTTATTTCTCACGATTCTGGAGGCTTGGAAGTCAGCTTATTCAGTTCCTGGTGAGCACCCTGGTTATGTTCTTACTTAGTGGGGAGAGAGTGAGAAAGAGGGAGAGAGAGAGAAACAATCTCTCTCCTGTCTCTACTTACATGGACACTAATCCTATCATCAGGGCACCACCCTCATGACCTAATTACCTCCCAAAGTCTCCATTTCCACATGTCATCACGCTGGGGATTAGCATTTCAACATATGAATTTTGAGGGGACACAAACATTCAGTCCATAATACATTGCTTATACCTTAGTCCAAATATATACAAATTATTTTTTGTTTGCTTTGTCCTATTTTCACTAATTTTTTAAAACTTTTTTTTTATTGAGGTGAAATTCATATAACAAAAAAATTAACCATTTTATTTATTTTTTAAATTAATTACATATTTATTTTTAATTTTATCATTACACAGTTGAATGCACATAACACCAGAGTAATACAATATATAATTTAAAACTTAGAAAAATTAAAATGAGAATTTGCAAATCCACAATCAGTGCACATTACAAGGAGACCTTACAAATTCTGCTAGTTAAAACTAACACATTTTATTATAGAAGAAAGGGACTTAAAAAAATTGTCAAACTTTAATATATACTCACAGAGAGAATAAACAGTGTCTACAAGCTCACATAAAACATGAACAAAAATCAATCACAGTACTAGCTTGCAAAGAAAATCTCAGCAAATATCAAACAGTACATACCATAAAGAATTCTCTGAAGACAATACATTTGAATTAAAAATTGAATAGAAAAAAAATAAAATCCACGGTTTTAGAAACTAAAAAAAAAAAAAAAACCTAAACTAATATATTAATATCAATTAGTAATAAAGTTAATACAAAGTGAAACCCCTATCAATCTTTTCTCAAAGACAGAGTCCACTCATTCTGTTTCTAAAGACGACAACCCAAAGTACCGTTCAGTTGGCTTCCAGAATTGCTTAGTGATATTCAATTTTTTCATTGCTCTGCATTTGACTTTTTGTATTTTTTCAAGATAAGAATTAAAGTGATGTATTTTCAAGCATCCCTCGGTTTTAGAAATTTAAAAAAAAAAAAAAACACAACACACACTCTTGAAAACTTGTGTATTGAAAAGAAAATCTGATAAATATAATCTATTGATTATAGAACAACAATGAAAGTACTACATATAAAACCTCAAAGAATGCAACTAAGGTGGCACCTCAGCATTGGAGTTAATTTATAAAGCAAACATAAGTGTTGAAAACAAATGATTTAATGCTCAATTCAAGTAGCAGGAAAAGAAAAAAGTATCCTGTAAACCTAAAGAAAGTTGAGGGAGGAAATTTAAATTATATTACATGCATTTATGAAGTAGAAAACAAATAAGCAAAAAAATAAGGAAAAGAACTAAAAGTCAAATTTGTTTCTCTGGAAAGAGGAAAAAGACAAATCTCTTAATAAGAGTGATCAAAAACTAAGAAAAGGCACAAATAATGTATAACAGGAATGGATTAAATAACATAACTACCAATAAAAGTTAATATTTTAAAAAGTATTTGAAGAACTTTGAATAAAATGTATCTCAATAGATTTGGGACAGTTTCCTAAAAAAATATGAATTATCAAAATTGACTAATGTGTAAATAGTCAACCTAACTAGACTGAAAAGTGTGAAATTATAGCAAAAATATTTTTCTCATAAAAGACATCCACCTGACCAGACAGATTTTTAGGCAACTTTTACCAAAACTTTAAGAAACAGACACACCGTGTATTATAAAAACTTGTTAAGAGAATTTAAAAAATATGTAAAGACACCCAACTCATTTTGTAAGGGTAGTATGACTTTGACACCAAAATCAAATGAGAAAAGTGTAAGAAAAAACATCAAGTTCCATTATTCTTAGGAAGATAAATGAAAAATACTAAGCGTGAATATACGAATGTGTGTGTTTATGTGCATATGTATCATGACTAATTAGAACTTATCCCTGGGATGTAACAGGAAATCTATCAGTATAGCTTGACGTATTCTAACAAAGTATATGAGAAAAAAAATGTGATGCTTAAAATAAGGATAAAGAAAAGCTACTCAAAGAAAAAACACAAGTTACTAGTAAGTCCACTTGACAGGTTACTTAACCTCATTAATAATTGAAGAGAAACAAATTTAAAATGTCATAATTTTTTCCAGTTAAAATGGCAAAGATAAAAAGATTGAGCAAAGCAGTGACTTTGTGCCCATGGAACGAGAGTGTAGATTATTACCATGTTCTTAAGGGTAATTTAGCAGAATAGATTATATTTAAAGCTCATGGTCATTATCTCAGAAAATCCACTTCTAAAAATATGTTTTAAATAAATAATTGGGCAAAGGTACAAATATCATCTGCAAGGATGTTAATTTTAAAGTAAGGGTAATTTAGCAGAATAGATTATATTTAAAGCTCATGGTCATTATCTCAGAAAATCCATTTCTAAAAATATGTTTTAAATAAATAATTGGGCAAGGGTACAAATATCATCTGCAAGGATGTTAATTTTAAAGTGACATTTACAACTGAGGGAATATTGCCTTTTATTTCCTGTCACTCCCCACTGTGGATGTGATAACAGAGTTAGGACACCAAATTGCATTTATATGAGGACTTCACATAGCTCCATAGATCAGGAGACAATTCCTAAGGACTGTATCCCCTATTTTTGTAATTTTGGGTCAGCATCACTTATTTACCCCCAAATAGTAATTATGAACTACTAATCATTGACACATGGAACAGACCTAGAAGTAGCCCGAACCAGTGGCTCTCAAACTTCAGTGTGTATCAGAATCTCCTGGAGTGCTCATTAACCACAGGTTGCTGAGACCACCCTTCTCCCAGAGTTTCTGATTCAGTAGACCTCAGGTTACATTTCTGACAAATTCCCAGGTGTTGCTTTTGTAGATGACCCAAGGACCACATTTTGTGGAACTTTGTTCTGAAGGAAATCTGTATGATTCTTTTCCTTTACTCATGGAGTAACTGACCAGGGAGAAAATAGAAGGGAGTCTAGGGCATAAGCTGTTCTTATCCCCTCCTCTCCTCCTACATCCTCCCTTTATTTTACTTTCAGAAGGTCATTTGTAGCTTTAATTCAATATACGTGCTCTGAAAACTCACAATAGAGCACCATTCTCTTCCTATATAAAAACAAGGGGTGAAAAGAAAAACAAACAAAAAAACTTGGGCATGAGGCCAGTTCTTTTTGCAGCTCTTCTAGTAGGATCTAATTACTAAATACCAGGATCTTTCTAAAAGGCACAGGAGCACATTTAACACTCTGTACCACACTGACACTTAAGGCACCCTTCTAAGCAAGACTGCCTCTGATTAGCATCTTCAAAGTCTTGGGCTAAACTTTTCCAGCAATCTCTCTACTCATGACTTTCTTATCAAAGAGAAAAGAAAAACAAAAACAATAACAGATAAAAATAAAAACAAACAATTTATCTATTTTACTTCTAACAGCTTTGAGAAAAGATGTAGGAAAAGAAGACTTCGACTCCTAGGCCAGGTGAGGCTAGGACATGATCTGACACCCTCCATCAGCACGGGAAGATTGGGGATTGGGTTTGTCCAGTTGACTCTATGCCAGAGAACATGTCGACACTGAACTGGTGACTGCACGGCATGGTCTAACTTCACATTTCATTAAATTACAAAATGTAATTCAATATGACTGAGGTAATGAGGCTTAATATGTTGGCTTGCTCCATGTTAAAAGACGCAAATCGTTGGCTACCACAATTCAAACAAACAAAAAAATCCATTATTCTAGTCAGAGCCTACCTGACTTTGAAATCTGTTTGCTCTCTTTTAAATTCTGAGATAATAATTTTATTGCTTTAGAAACATCATAAATTTCCAACTCTGATATTTACCAGAACAATGTATAGTCAGAAAAACAGCCAACTATTTTTCTATATTCAGTCCTTTTGTCATTTATCTTTATCAAATACCTTGGTAGTTAAAAACATAGACTCAGGATCCAATTATCAGGGTTCAAATGCTGACCTTGCCATTTTTAGCTGTGTGACCCTGGGCAAGTCTATTACCTTTCGGGCAAGCTTTATTTTCCTCAACCGTAAAACTTTCTCATGGAATTAAATGAACTCATACATAAAATGTACTTAGAACAATATCTGGATTGTGGTATGTGCTTAATAAATGTTAGCTCTTATTGAATATTAGTTTATCTCTTTGATGTTTTGGTAACGTTTCTGGGACAATCTGTTCAGAGGCCTGTTCCCCTCTAAACAAATGTAACTTTGTTTCCTAAATCAGTTGGAACCTGTAGGCCTTAAATATAAGCTGGCTGACATAAGTTGGTTATAATATAGGAGGCTAAATTTAGGTTCCAAAGTTACTTTTGTTAGAGTGTAAAAATGAAAAACCTTTTAGCATTACTTAAAAATAATTTATTGGTTACTTTTGCTCAGCCCAGGGATAGCTGATCTGAATGGTGCCACTCTGGTTGTGCCTGCTGAGACCTGCTTACCCATGGAATTGCTGCTTCCCTCTTCTGCAAGGTCAACAGCCTCAGCCCCCCCTGGAGAGGTGAGAGACGCTGTGGGTGAAGACTTGCCTATGCAGACAAAAGAAGAACCTCAGGAACCAAAACCTAGTGTTTCATTAAACTGATACGTTCAGCTGTGGATTCTTTCAGATAAATTTTAGATATTTCATTGCTTGCCTATGCAGACAAAAGAAGAACCTCAGGAACCAAAACCTAGTGTTTCATTAAACTGATATGTTCAGCTGTGGATTCTTTCAGATAAATATTAGATATTTCATTGTAAATCACTGTGTTGGCTTTTAAATTCAATGATGGGCAGCAAGTGATGGACAGCTTTTCAATGATAAATAAGAGAAGCCCCCTAACTAAAAAGGACTTAAAACATTTTTTTTGATTATGCATATTTGTGGGCTACAGAGTTGACTCTCAGTATCTGATACTGACAGTACAGATGTAATGATCAAATCAATATTATTAGCACATTCACCATTACAAACTGTAGTTACTCTTTGTGTCCCTTACTCAATTACTCCCTAACTTCCCTCTTCCTCCCCCTTTCCCACGTCTAGTAACTGTAGGTCTGTTCTCTCCTTCTGAAAGTTCAACGTTTTACTGTGGTCTGTCTGTCTTTCTTTCAAAAGAACTTTTAATTTAGAAAAGGAGATAATAGGCTTCCATGGTTATTTCCCATTCTTTGTTTTCATATAAAAATCTTTTCTTTCAGCAAATTCATGGCTTACCAATAATATATATATAACTTCTTTTATGTATATATCTTCTATTATTGTAAAATATCTTCATTTCTTTGCTAGGGAAAAACTATCTCACTTTCATTTTAATTTGCATTCTTTAACTACTAGTGAGGTTGAATATTTTATTGTTCGTTTGTAGTTCTTCTTTTGTGACTTTCTTATCTGTGTTCATTGCTCCTTTATTTGTCAGCCTGCATAGTTGTCATAGAAGAATTTCTTTTATTCCCTTCTTGGTACCATTGTACACTATATTTTTTATTCCAAGTCTTTATCTCTCTTCTACCACATGTTATAGCAGATTCATAGAAATATAGTTTCCATACCATTCAATTCACTTATTCAGTGATTTTTAGTATAGTCACAGAGTTGTGCAACCATCACCAAAATCAATCTTAGAACATTTTTATCACCCCCAAAAGAGACTGTACCCATTATCGATTTCTAATACACTCTCCATTTCTTCCACCTCCGACCCCAGCACCATGCAGCCACTAATCTACTTTCTATCTCTATAGAATTGCCTATTCTGTACACTTCATTTAAATGGAATCATACAATATGTGACATTTTCCATCTGGCATCTTTCACTCAACATAATGTTTTCAAAGCTTATCCATGTTGTAGCATGTATCATTACTTCATTCATTCTTATTGACAAATAATTTTCCATTGTATGGATATACCACAATTTTTTTTTCCTTTTTGTCTTTTTTCATGTCTGGCAATGGACCGCAACCCTCAGTGTTGCGCCCGTACTGGACCAGGACTGGCAACGGGATCGCAACCCTCGGTGCTGCACCCGCCCCTCGCTCAGCCAGTGAGCGGGAACCGGTCTGCATGTGGGATCCGAACCCTCGGTGGGAGCGCCGCCGCGCTCCCAAGCGGCGCACTGTAGCAGTGCGCCACCGGGCCGACCTGGATATACCACATTTTTAAATCCTCTCCTCAGTTGATGGACATTTGGGTTGTTTCCACTTTTTCGGCTATTGTGAATAACTGCTATGTTATTCTATGAACATATATTTACAAATTTTTGTATGGACATGTATTTTCATTTCTTTTGGGTATATACCAAGCACTGAAATTGCTGGTTCATATGGTAAGTCTAGACAAATCTGTGTTTAACCTTTTGAGAAACTGTCAGGCTGTTTGCAAAGAGGCTACATCATTTAAAAATCCCAACAAGGGCCGAGCCTGTGGCGCACTCGGGAGAGTGCCACGCTGGGAGCGCAGCAGCGCTCCCGCCGCAGGTTCGGA
>NW_007737749.1:0-16636 GCF_000696425.1 Galeopterus variegatus | reverse complement strand
CCAAATGCCTTTTGGGGGTAGGTTCATATTGACATCTAATTCATATACTTTAACCACTTTAGACATGTCATCTTACTCACTTCCCACACTCCCAACTATGGAATTCCCAACTATGGGATCAATATTTTCCGGTTCACTTGTTATTTGCTCTTTTTTTATTTCGACTCTATTTCCTATAGAGTTATAGTCACAAAGGAAATATTTGATGGTGTTAGAAAAGAAAGCATAGAGTGCATAAAACTAGCCTTAGTGCTCTTGAATTTTATTTTTTGGCCAAGATGAAGACATGCTTACCAAAGGGTGATTGGCAATTGAAAAAAAGAAGCGTAGGTCCTGGAATATTCTGGAAGCAAGGAAAAGAAGCCAAAGGAGGGGAAGCTTAATCATTACTTCTTATATAATGATTTCTTTTGTTGGAAGCTATATCAAAAATAGTAGAACTTTACAATTAAATGAGAAATTAAATGCATCTTGACCAAGGCTTCTCCTCTGTGTTGTGACTAAGGAGTGGGAATTTCTAAAATGGTCAGTTTATCAGTGCTGCTGCACACTTGTCAAAGTCTGAGTGCACATGTGGATGTATCATATATGTTCCTGTTAGAGCTGGAATCATGTATAGAGCCCCTGATCTAGACTGCCCCCTTTTTTAATAGATAAGAAAATCAAGGTCTAGAAAGACTCAAGTCTCAAAGCTTGCCAGTAGCAGAGATGAGGCTAGAATGTGGGTCTCATGACTTAGTCCAGCATTCTTTGAACTCTTCAATGAACTGTAGACAATGTTTGTGTTGCTTCAAAATTTATATGTTGAAATCTTCAACATGTAAAACCTCAACATACGAAAACCCCAATGTGATGGTATTAGGAGGTGGGGCCTTTAGGACATGATTAGGTCATGAGGGCTGTGAATAGGATCCCTTATAAAAGGGACCCCAGAGAACTACCTTGTCCCCTACCCCCATGTGAGAATGCAACAAGAAGACAGCTGTTTATGAACCTGGAAGTGAGCAATTGCCAGACACTGAATCTGCTGGCCCTTTGCTCTAGAAATTCCCAGCCTCCAGAGCTCTGAGAAATAAATGTTTGTTGTTTATAAGCCACCCAATTTATGGTATTCTGTTAGAGCAGCCAGAAATAGCCGAGACATAATTTTTCTTAAGTTAGTGAAACACTTCCCATTTAACACACACATATACAAAGATCCACTCAACTCTCCCTTGAAATGACAAGGCCCATTTATTGACTTCAGGACAAGACATCTTTCTCATCCCACCCTGCAGAGCAACATAAGATGCTTTGCTGCCTCAGTTTTGCTTCTGGATGTGCATATTTTAAATAAACTATCTCAAATGAAGCTTTTGGGGGGGTCTTAATTCCTCTCTCTGATTCGGACAGTTAGTTTTACCCATTGTATTCTACTGGGACAACCCCCATTATCTGTTATTTCCCAATTAATATATCTTTGCTAGACAGTTATCCTGTCTAGAACCATGGCAGGCACTTTTCTGGGGGAATGCTCTCTAGTTAGTGCTAACAGGTGAAACAAAAATCTTCCCCCTTCGTGCCCACTCTGTTAGCACACACCTCCTTCTCCATCTTTCAAAATCATTCCTTCCAGACTCCTGAACAATCAGTGAAACCATTCATCACTGCCCAAGAATCCATATCTATTTTTCCCTCAATCATTTCCCTTTCAACACAAAGTGATGATCAGATGCTTTGCCACAAACTCTGCCCATTAGTAGGATTTTTTCCTAGCTTCCCTCTTTCTGGGCCGCCCATGAGTAAGACTGTAGTACAATAACAGTCCATTTTCAGCTTGTACCCACATTCCAAACTGGCGCAACTGTAAAAAAACTCAGCTTTTTTCCTCTTCCTTCACCTGGTGTCAAGGACTCTCATATGGTCACAGGCCCATGAGTAAGACTGTAGTACAATAACAGTCCATTTTCAGCTTGTACCCACATTCCAAACTGGCGCAACTGTAAAAAAAACTCAGCTTTTTTCCTCTTCCTTCACCTGGTGTCAAGGACTCTCATATGGTCACAGGTGTGAGCCAAGGGAAAGAAGCCATCACAATCGTGGTTGATGACATGGTATCTGGGCTGCATGATGGTGCAGTTTACTCATGTCTCTGGTTTTTGGCATCTCTCATCCAAGATGCACTTCCATCTTATGATGGGCTGCTCTTGAGCTTGCTTGACCTATGGCTTGGTGGTCAGACAGAATCCAGCTATAATGGACAGCTGTGGCCTCAGGGTTACTTCACGGCCCAGGTCAGAAGTACGATCTCTACCAGGGCCAGGTAGCATAGCAGGAGCTATATTTGAGTTGTATATGGTTCTAGACTTCAGATGGCATGGCCTTTCTCCAGAACTGTACAGGGCTACATTGTGATTTTCCTGTAAGGGCTGACTATAACCTCCACAGAATGTCTCTTGTTGCCACAGATGCTTCTAGTACCACAGGCTTTGCTGGATTTTACAGTCCAAGGTACATGGCTGAGTCTAACATGGCCTGTATTTGCTGCTTTGGGTTTCATTAAAAGCTTGCAACCTTTGTGTCACTTGTAAATGGACATATTTCCAAGTGTGAAATATGCGCCTCTAAACCTGTGCTTTCTTCCTTGAAGTAGGAGGGGAAGGTGCAAAAATCCAGTCCTTACTTTAGAGGGATGTCTAAGCATGCCCTGGACCTCTGGACCCTTAAAACCCTCACTGATATAAAGGAACTAAAATCATTATAGGGTTTATCTTCCACATTTGGAAACAAAAGTGTTCACAATGACTTTCAACTCCAATTGACATGCCATCAATATAGTGAACCAATGTGGTATTCTGTGGAATGTCCAAATGGTTTTGGTCCCTTCACACCACATTATGAAAGAGGATTGGAGACCTGACCTATTCCTGGGGTAAGATCTTAAATGCTGTCCTTCCTGCATGAATGGGAATTGCTTCTGATCCTCCTTTTTGATAGGGATGGAAAACAATGCATTTGCCAGATTATGTTGCTGAAGCCATGTTGATGTGCTCAAGCAGAAATACTACTACATCTGGCACAGTGTCTACAACTGGGGCTAATGCTCAGTTGAGTTAGTGGTAGTCCATTGTCATCTGCCAGGATCCGTCTGTGTTTTGTAATGGCACACTGATGAGTTAAATGTCGATGTGACGGTGACCACCACCCTACATCTTCAAGGGTAACACCAAGCTCTGACATTCTACTCAGAATGCAAACATCTTTTTGATTCACTCTCTTGGATAGAAGAATGAGCAGATTTATAAACTTTTTCTTTGCCTTTCCCACTGTAATAGCTATTTCACCACAGGCCAAGGAACCAGTGTAGGGTTTCTCCAAAATATACACTTGCTGAATGAGGAAATGACTGTGAGCGAGGCATGGGGCATGACTCTATTTATTACCTGGCACTCTGATGCCACCACTCTAACAGGGGCTGTGATGATGCTTTCAGTCCTCAGATATTGATGTTAACACAGTACCTTGGCCAAAGAGTCCTTTTAGCATTTGGTTATTCCTCTTTCACCAATATGTGGTTACCCAAAGAAGTGGATGTATTCCCTTCTGACTGGGGCTCACTCCTGCCTTTTTCATGGCAACATGGCTTCTCTTTCTGTAAATGAGTTCTGATCTGAGATATGGACTCAGATTTGGAAACTGATGTTTGTGAAGCAGAGTGGTTGGGGTTCAAACTTCTCTAGATCTCTGCTACTCTTATAATTAAGTACTGGGTCTGATTCTCCAATTTTTCTGCCCTTCAGTTGCTGGGAATGAGTCTCTCTTTAGGCCACCAATAAGACCCTCTGGCTTTCACACTTTGTCTTATGTTGTGGATTAATCTTCCTCAGCATTCTGCTGTCTTTCTCTAATACATCAGTAGCACCATAGCAGCCATCCAAATTTATAATCTTTATGATTACTATTTCTCCCATGCTTCTCAAACTCTCNATGCTTTGCCACAAACTCTGCCCATTAGTAGGATTTTTTCCTAGCTTCCCTCTTTCTGGGCCGCCCATGAGTAAGACTGTAGTACAATAACAGTCCATTTTCAGCTTGTACCCACATTCCAAACTGGCGCAACTGTAAAAAAACTCAGCTTTTTTCCTCTTCCTTCACCTGGTGTCAAGGACTCTCATATGGTCACAGGTGTGAGCCAAGGGAAAGAAGCCATCACAATCGTGGTTGATGACATGGTATCTGGGCTGCATGATGGTGCAGTTTACTCATGTCTCTGGTTTTTGGCATCTCTCATCCAAGATGCACTTCCATCTTATGATGGGCTGCTCTTGAGCTTGCTTGACCTATGGCTTGGTGGTCAGACAGAATCCAGCTATAATGGACAGCTGTGGCCTCAGGGTTACTTCACGGCCCAGGTCAGAAGTACGATCTCTACCAGGGCCAGGTAGCATAGCAGGAGCTATATTTGAGTTGTATATGGTTCTAGACTTCAGATGGCATGGCCTTTCTCCAGAACTGTACAGGGCTACATTGTGATTTTCCTGTAAGGGCTGACTATAACCTCCACAGAATGTCTCTTGTTGCCACAGATGCTTCTAGTACCACAGGCTTTGCTGGATTTTACAGTCCAAGGTACATGGCTGAGTCTAACATGGCCTGTATTTGCTGCTTTGGGTTTCATTAAAAGCTTGCAACCTTTGTGTCACTTGTAAATGGACATATTTCCAAGTGTGAAATATGCGCCTCTAAACCTGTGCTTTCTTCCTTGAAGTAGGAGGGGAAGGTGCAAAAATCCAGTCCTTACTTTAGAGGGATGTCTAAGCATGCCCTGGACCTCTGGACCCTTAAAACCCTCACTGATATAAAGGAACTAAAATCATTATAGGGTTTATCTTCCACATTTGGAAACAAAAGTGTTCACAATGACTTTCAACTCCAATTGACATGCCATCAATATAGTGAACCAATGTGGTATTCTGTGGAATGTCCAAATGGTTTTGGTCCCTTCACACCACATTATGAAAGAGGATTGGAGACCTGACCTATTCCTGGGGTAAGATCTTAAATGCTGTCCTTCCTGCATGAATGGGAATTGCTTCTGATCCTCCTTTTTGATAGGGATGGAAAACAATGCATTTGCCAGATTATGTTGCTGAAGCCATGTTGATGTGCTCAAGCAGAAATACTACTACATCTGGCACAGTGTCTACAACTGGGGCTAATGCTCAGTTGAGTTAGTGGTAGTCCATTGTCATCTGCCAGGATCCGTCTGTGTTTTGTAATGGCACACTGATGAGTTAAATGTCGACGTGACGGTGACCACCACCCTACATCTTCAAGGGTAACACCAAGCTCTGACATTCTACTCAGAATGCAAACATCTTTTTGATTCACTCTCTTGGATAGAAGAATGAGCAGATTTATAAACTTTTTCTTTGCCTTTCCCACTGTAATAGCTATTTCACCACAGGCCAAGGAACCAGTGTAGGGTTTCTCCAAAATATACACTTGCTGAATGAGGAAATGACTGTGAGCGAGGCATGGGGCATGACTCTATTTATTACCTGGCACTCTGATGCCACCACTCTAACAGGGGCTGTGATGATGCTTTCAGTCCTCAGATATTGATGTTAACACAGTACCTTGGCCGAAGAGTCCTTTTAGCATTTGGTTATTCCTCTTTCACCAATATGTGGTTACCCAAAGAAGTGGATGTATTCCCTTCTGACTGGGGCTCACTCCTGCCTTTTTCATGGCAACATGGCTTCTCTTTCTGTAAATGAGTTCTGATCTGAGATATGGACTCAGATTTGGAAACTGATGTTTGTGAAGCAGAGTGGTTGGGGTTCAAACTTCTCTAGAGCTCTGCTACTCTTATAATTAAGTACTGGGTCTGATTCTCCAATTTTTCTGCCCTTCAGTTGCTGGGAATGAGTCTCTCTTTAGGCCACCAATAAGACCCTCTGACTTTCACACTTTGTCTTATGTTGTGGATTAATCTTCCTCAGCATTCTGCTGTCTTTCTCTAATACATCAGTAGCACCATAGCAGCCATCCAAATTTATAATCTTTATGATTACTATTTCTCCCATGCTTCTCAAACTCTCCCAAGATATTGTACCAATCAGCGCATTCATGTCAGATGGATGTCATCCCATTCCAGTTCACCATTGGTGATAGCATTAACAATTGCATCACTGCAGCACCCTAGGGGCTTGTACTTTACTGAGCCCTAGTGATGGGGTCTTCATTGCCAGCTGGCAGGCAGAGAATCAAGTTCCAAAATTCCAAATTAGAGTCTGCTTCTTAGTATCACTCCCAATATCAACTCTTTTTGTCAATTCTCCAGAAAACATACCCTAAGATAAAGATTTGTATGCAAGAAGTTTCCAGGGAAAATGAGAGAATCAGGGCTGTAAAGAAGGAGCAGTTTAACTATAATGTGGTTGCAGCAGAGGCTTTAGCTGGTATCGCTGGGGATGGCACTGTGATGATGCTTCAGAGGTATCCCAAATTGGGGCAAGGAGGCCACTTGAACTAGTTATAAGACACAGGCTGCCTGCAGGCTGTCAGCTGTAAACTTTGGTGAGGCAGCTGCCTTTGTCCATGGGCTCAGCTGTGAGCCATCAGCAGCCAGCAATCCTGGTAGCTGAGGAAATGAGTACCTGGATCCTGAAAGGGGCATCTGAGTGGTTCAGGAAAGTTATCAGTCACATCCTGATTCCAAGTATAAAGATCCTGATGAATGCTGCAGCAGTCTAATCTTCTGTTGAATTTTAAAACCAGACAATTTATTGAGAAAATAGACCAAAGACTTGGAACCTGAAATTTATTAGAGTAAGAAAATATCCTGCTGGGACAAAATAAGCAAAATCTCTGTTCAGTGATGGGTCATATTTCTTCTGGTCTATCTAAGAATTAGCACACACTGTTGAAAAGGGAAGCATGCTTTTGAAACATTAAATAAATGATCTGGGTAAAGGGTATTAGGAAGGGCTAGTGCTTTTTCACGTAAGCACACACTCCCCAGGTGTTCTTTAGCAGAAGTTCCCACTGTATTTGTCAACAGTATCATAAAGTTTCTACAAAGGATTAAATCTTCTTTTTCCTTCACTTCTCCTTCCTCCATAAGCATTTATCTCTGTGTGAACCGATTAAGATGCCCTTAAGATCCCTAGCAGGTTTTTATCCACTAAAGATTGGGGCTTGCCCATAGTGGCCGTTGTTTCTTTTTTTTCTACGATGGACACAAAGTAAAAATAAGAGTATATCAAGAAACTGTAAGGAAACAGATGATCAAAGAAATGGAGAATTTAAATTCTAGTAACATTTTAACACTCTACAAAAGTCTGGGGAACATGGCATGCAAACCACAGGGAGGGAGCACTATCAAGTACTCAGTAACAAGCCTGTGGATCTCTCAACCGAATGTTAGTAAGATGCTTCTTTTGCTCAGATCTTGAAGATTGGAGGGAAAAATCTGAATTATGTAAACTCCATGGCTTTAATAACTGTGGGAGAAAAGCCTCTGAGATATTATAAATGTAGAAACACTTGAAATCCTACAAATGTATACACATTATACTAATAAGAAAATGCCTGGATATAGAACTGAGGATGGTTATTTATTTTTGACACACACACACACACACACGCACACACACACACACACACACACACACACACATTCTCCAGAAGCAACACACTCTAAAAACAGTCAAATATGTCCAAAGTTATAAAATCAAAATTACTATTCTTTGCATGAAGGAATGTACTCTGCCTCTGATAGCATAGATCTCAATGTCAGAATGAGATTGGCCTTTATTATTTAAAGAATATTCATGGAAAGAAAAACTCTAACGCAGCAAACCAGAGGCTATAAACTGCAGTCCCATGAATTAAGTCTAGTTCCTCTATATATTTTGGCCTCAAGCTCCTATTTCATTAATATTCTGAAAAACTCAAAGCCCTGGCAACACTGGGCTTGTATTCCTATGTGGGGCCTGGACTCCTCATTTCTTTTTAGTCTTCTCATACATGCTACTGTACCCTTCCCACTTCACTTAGAGATTTGAATTTGCAACCCTAGGAAAAATTACCGGAATAGCCAAAGAGGCAATTAATAAATGAAGGTTATAAGAAGTTAAAGATAAATTATGTTGCTGCTTAGCTAACCTTAAAGATGTAACCTAAATATGTAAACCAAAAAATAAATAAACTAAATAAAAACTTTGCTGCACGAGGCCTCTTATGTAAAGCTACTAATTTGACCAATTATCCATACACGTGGTTAATAAATTAGGCAATATATTCAGCTAAAGAAAGAGAATGACCTCTAGACACCCATGTTTTAGAAACTGTCACATAATGACATAATAAGCTATACACCAAACTAACAAACAAAAAATTATAGTATTATTTTCTAAGTAAAATTAAGATATTGAAAACACTCGGAAACAATTATAAACAAGTTCCTTCAAATTGTGAGATTATTAGCTGGCACCTATTAACCAAACATACTAAAGGAAAAGTCACTTGGTAATAATACTAGGAACACTCTTGTTACTTTAGAACCAGTTCCAAGAACTGGTAGTAAAAACCAACACAATTAACATAAAACTAGAGAGCTAAACTTAAGGCGATGAACATGGGAAACCTGAGCTCTGTTCGATTGTGGAGATTTGATAGAATCCAGCAGAGCTTGGGGTCAGAACTTTCAAAGTAGCTTCTTTTGAAGGCCTGGGTACAGCTAAGCCATTGGTATTGTGTGTTACGGAGGTGGCTTCAGGTTCCTGGCAAGCTGGACTGGAATGAAGGAAGCAATTACCTCATGACATTTGCCACACCATATGGCAGGTGGAGATTTCTCAGAATGCCATCCGATGTCATCTCAGCACAGGAACTCTTCTAGTGAGAGTCACTTGATACATGCAGCTTGTGAAGGAGTTCAGATTCCCACAGATGATTATATTATCCAGAGAAAAAGACGAGACCACAACCTGAGAACTCTGCATGAACCAAGCCAAGAAAGAAATACTGTATACAGTGAGAATGAACTAGAAATTAGAGGCCCAGCAAAAGTTGTACAAACAATGATCAATAATTACTGAGCTCAGAATAAAGTGAATAAGGATATGGGATCCAGGTTAGACTGGTGTTTAATGTTACTTCTGTCTCTAATATTATTTCCACCAAAAATAAGCTTAATTACAATTTATCATCTACTTATTATGTGCTAGGTAATTGTGCTTTCTGCTTTTCCTACTTTCAAATGCTTACAGAACATTTGCTGAATGAAAGGATGAGTTCATTCTCCCAACAAGCCACCAAGGATTACAAATGAGAAGTTAGGCATATTGCTCAAGCTGTCACTGCTAATAGGCAAAAAAGCTAAAATCAAATCCAGGTCTGCCTTACTCCAAATCCCATGAATTTTCTGTTCTGTTGCTTTGGGCATGAAGCTGATAAAAGAGTAAAGGTCTAAGTCACCAGGAACACTCAAAGAGTAGTACTGAAGTGGGATAAGAGAGTGGCTGAGAGAAGCTCAGCAAGAAGAATCTGAACATCTGGGAACATGGAAGTGACACAAACGTAGTGACTGACAGATGGAAGCTCAGTAAGGTGTTCCTGCTGGCCTTGGCTTAGGCACTTGCCCTCTGACCTCAGGCAAGAAGAATCTGAACATCTGGGAACATGGAAGTGACACAAACGTAGTGACTGACAGATGGGAGCTCAGTAAGGTGTTCCTGCTGGCCTTGGCTTAGGCACTTGCACTCTGACCTCAATAAGAATCTGCCAGTCAAAAGTGGTTGGGGAGGGAAAGAGGAGAAATGAGGAAAGGTTGGTCAACAGGTACAAGCTACAGTTAGATAGGAGAAATAATTTCTGGTGTTCTATTGCACAGTAGGGTGACCATAGTTAAGAATAACGTACTGTATATTTCAAAATAGCTAGAAAAGAGAATTCTGAATGTTCTCAACACAAAGAAATGATAAATATTTGAGGTGATAGATTTGCTAACTACCCTGATTTGATCATAATACAGTGTATACATGTAACAAAACATCACATTCTAACTCATAAATACGTACAATTATTATGTGTCAATTAAAAATTTTTTTTAAAAACTGAAAAAAAAAAGAATCTTCCTGTCATGAGCAGGTCTCTGCTAGGATGCTGGCTCGATACCTCTAGCTGCTGCTTTCTAGAATGTTCAATTTCTGGGGCTGAGAAGGTCAGGGGAATGAATGAGAGGCTTATGCAGTATGATTGTGGTCCCAGGCTCAGGTCTTCCTTGACTCTGAATTCCCACGTGGTTGTGGCTCCCAAAGTTTGGGATCTGGGTAAAGTGTTCTCACTTTATACACAGAACGAGCTCACAGGAAGGAGTAGCCCAAGCAGCCAGCACTTTCATCTCTGCCTCTATTCTTATAGACTTTCACTTAGAATTCCCACTTCCTTATAGAATTTTCCACTGTGGGAATTATGAGCTGGGGCAGTGGGACACATCTGGCATTATGCCTGCAACTCATTATCACCTCTGACCCCTTGCTTGAAGAATATTCAAACAGCTCCTCCAATAACAATCCAGCAAATATGTATGTTCTCCAGGAGGGGTGACCCTACTTGTCCCAGCCAGACAACATTTTGCCTTGTCCAATGCCAGTTTAGACGTCACTGCAGAACATATAAATGAATTATCAATGTCAAGCAGTTAAGCCGTTAGGCCATTGGGTACAAGAGTTTATCTGCTACCAATGCCATCTTGCTAATGTCATCCAGTGTAGGACAGATGAAGGTAGAATTTGAAGCTCAGCCAGTTGGCTTTGTTTTACAAATCCAGCTGCTTCTCAATTATCCTGAATAATGAAGTACAGAAACTACCTGAAAACAATAACAAATAAGTTTCAAGCTGTTTTCAGCAAAGTATATCACCTACAGAAGGGTTTTAACAAAGTCACAGAAAGAGAATGTGTCCCTTGATATAAAGTGGGAACACCTAGACTGGGTTTTGAACTTAAATTTGTAAGTCACACTGATGTTAAACATTGAATTGCTGCCAAAGCAGATGGACTTAACTCCAGAAAACCAAGGAGACTGCTAAAGAGCCCAAGCTGACAGGCTGTTATAGCCATATAAATAGATCAAGTAGGACCTCATGCAGGCTTCAGGGCAAGCTGTGAAATAGATAGATAGACAGACGATGGATCAATTGATAGAGATCTCTGAGATATGCAGATATAGATCCATATCTATATATACATACAAGTGTTGCTAGGGTTATATAAAAACTGTGTATTTTGATTCTAGAATATCAGCAAAGGAAAAGGCAACATATGAAAACAATTCTGGATAAAATTCCAAGCATGGGAGCTTTTCACCTACTTCATCATGGAAATGTGTTGCAATTACTACCAACAAAATCAAGTGTCTTCTATTAGTCAAGTCTGTTCCTAAGGAACATATATTGTTTCCAAATTACCATGGCTTCCTCCTCTCTTGTAACCTACTATAATTTTTTCCACAAGGGTTATTAAGCAATTTCGGTTGTCTAAAGCTGCCCAGAAAGCGTCCCTTCTAAATATTATTCTCCTAAATTTTTATTCAGGGTGGAATGTATTGAATGATGCCCTATTGCTAGCATAGCTTTATTAATCCCATTTAACAATACAATAGTGAGGGCAGTTGGGACTGGGGGCAGATGTATAAAAAAGATTTCCAGATATTTTCAGTGGGGTAGATCTTTATGGCCTCTCCCAGATGCTGATTTTTGCCTTGGAATCACCCAAAGTAACCCTTGGTGGGCATCTGTGCTCTGCAGTCTGTCACATACTGTGTCCTTGCCTCTGCTCCAACCCCCAGGGAAGCTTAGCCTGGCCCAAGTCCCATTTCAGAGCTTGAATACTTAATCTCTTAGATGCTCTTGAAAGAACTCCTTTGTTAAAGAGAACCTGCTGGCCCAAAGCCCCAACCACGGCTCTCATTCTGATTCCTCCCTCCTGCCGGCCTCCATTTTCCTTACCTCATGTTCTTTTGAACTTGGACTTGCAGTGTGAAAGTGGGACTGCTGAAGCGCCAGTCAGAAGAGCTGCTAGAAGGCCATGTGCAGTTGAGTGGAGTAATTTTTCCAGTTGTTGCTTGTCATTTCCTACTCTAGAGCTTTCTAAATGTCAAAGTAGTCAAGCATATGGAGAGTTGCCTACGATAGAAAGATTAGTATTATCCTTTAATTCTATTTTCCATGAACTTTTTGAAGTATTCTTGTCTGTCTTGCCGTCAGTTTGGGAGGTGAGGTGGAAAGAAAGATGTCTCTTTGTTCTTCAACATTTAGTTTATTCTTCTCCTTGGCGTCTCGAACTATAAGTTTGTTTGTTAACTATAGATTATAGCTTTGTCTCATGAAATAAAGTTATTGAATCATGAAAGTATTTTTTTTTTAAATAATGAAATATAATGTATCAGAAGTAAGAACATGTCCTTTTACATACACATATATAAAGCGTGTGTACTGGACAGAGATGAGGAACTCACTTTTCTTACTATCAGTTGAACTTAAAGAATAAAAAAAAAAAAAAGGGCCGGCCCTGTGGCACATTGGACAGTGCGCTGCTTGGGAGCTCGGCGGCACTCCCGCCGAGGGTTCGGATCCCATGTGGAGACCGGTTCCCGCGCACTGGCTGAGCGCGGTGCGGGCGCAACACCAAGGGTTGTGACCCCGTTGCCGGTCAGTAAAAAAGACAAAAAGGAAAAAAAAAAAAAAAAGAATAAAGGGCAATGTTTTACACCAAAATTGACAAATTCAGAGACCTACAGGGCCCAGGAGGGCACCATGAATTTTCCCCCATTCAAGTATCTGTCAGAACAAGGCTGTGGGTGGGTGCCATAGATGACTGAAGAGTACATGCCCCATCTAAACCCAAAACCCACTGTGCAGGCCCAAGAGAACACATCCTTCCAACAGCCCATAACTTCCTTTAAGGGTCTTCTTGGGTGTCATTTGCTTAGGAAAACCTTCCACAGATCAGAAGTGTTATGTTGTTTTTGGAAGCATACTGTATTATTTTATCTGTTTTGTTTTGTTTTTAATTTGTAAAAAAATAAAAATAAAAATTATATGTTGAATTAGCCAATATGGGCTCTTTAGATAATTCCAATTTTGTGGGCAGCATCCAAAGCTTCATAGTCAGGGACTAGTTGAACACAGGCTTTGTTTTCTCCACTAGGCCTGCTCAGGGTGTTGACCTTGGCCATGTCAGTGTCAGAGAACTTCTTCACAGCTTGTTTGATCTGGTGCTTGTTGGCCTTAACATCCTCGATGAACATACAAGTGTTGGAGTCTTCCATCTTCTTCATGGCCAACTCAACACTCAAAGAGAACTTGATGATGGAAGAGTGGTCAGGCTCGTTTCTCCTGAGGAAGCTTTTCTGTAGGTATTTGGGCTGCCTTTGAAGCTACAGTGTTTCGTGCTGTCAGAAGGCAGAGGATGTGAGGATCTTCTTTCTGTGCGTGGCACTGTCTTCTTGGTCTTCAAATCCTTTTCTTTATCTTTGGCTTTGGGAGGTGCAGGGCCTTCCTTCTTCGCTTTTGGGCCATCCTGGTGAAAAGTTTGTATTTTTAAAATTAGTTCTTTGTCCACAAGGTCTTGGTCTTCAAATCCTTTTCTTTATCTTTGGCTTTGGGAGGTGCAGGGCCTTCCTTCTTCACTTTTGGGCCATCCTGGTGAAAAGTTTGTATTTTTAAAATTAGTTCTTTGTCCACAAGAGGACTATTTGAATGTATCACGAAAAACCAGCTTTGGAAGACCACACACAGAGAAGAAAGAGGAGGTTGTAGAAAATTAACAGCAAAAACACCTGAAGGAAGGAAGAGTACCCATGGGTGAGATGTGAAGTGTTCCTTGAATAAGATTTGGGAAAATTGATTTCTTTCCCAAAGATCCACAGGAATTTTGTAACAGCAGAAAGGAACCTAGAGTCCTAAAACCGCAAGGTACCACTTCAGTCTTATACATTTTTTCTACATCTTCTAAGGTGCACTGATTTAGGTAATCCAAAATGGGTGAAAGATAAGTCTATCTTATCATTGTTTAAAACTCACCAAAGAAACAATGTAAATTTTTTGTTAGAAAAACAAACCATTCTTCTTATTTTAGAGCCCTAAGCCCTTCAAATCTCATGTCAATCTTTCTTGTTTCAAATTAAATTTGATGCCTCTTCCATAGTCCTTATAATAGAGAGACTGCCCCTTCTTAGGAACATGGAAGTTGCTCACTGTCCAAGCAGCTCTACAAGGGATTAGGGTATGGCTGCACATAGTGTGCTTTACACCACCGTGCAGAACACTGTGCTCTGTAAACATTTCTAAGAACTATTATAAAGTACTAAAGCTGCTCTGCCAATCAGATCCTAAGTGAGCTGAACACATCTCACCCTGTTGTAACAGAGTACAAGTTGCCTGCAGCCCTAGCTTTTAAAATGACAGAGCAATGTTCCTAAGCAGGTTGAGTAGTGAGAGGGGCCCTGTAATTCACCCTTAAATTAGTTTTGCAGACAGGTTTTGAAAGTGAGGCTGGTTAGGGTCTGGCAGAGTAGACACCACGTGCTGCTCTGTCCAGTCTGAATTGCTCAGTGGGAATCTTGAGCTGTGTGTGCCTGGGTGGGGGGGAGGGGGGGAGGGGAGACAGCTCAAGAATCCAGGGTCGGAATAGAAAGGGTGACCTCCAAAGTCCTTTGTCAGCTGTGTGGAACCTAATGTCTCATTCAGTGCAAGTTTCTTTAAGTCAATGCACCAGATCAAGTTTAGAGAAGTTGACTGTTGTTTGGGCTAGTTAGTCCTTTTTGTTTTGTGCAAGTTTGAAAACAACAAAGACATTGGTTTTTTTCTTTCATACCCTGTCTCATTTCATTCCCTATTTCATTAGATTTCACTGTGTCAGTTGAATGGAAGAAATATACTGTCCATGTCCCTTATTTCCATTAGCACATATTTTTAGTCAGACTACAAAGTAGTAATTATTCCAACAAAACAATGATGTAATATTAATAAAGATAAACTTATGAGATTGACACCAGAAATGGCAATATAAAAATTATTTATTATTTTGCTGAAGTGGTTTTTATTGTACTCCTTGTCCAAGGCTTCAAGGATAATTAAAATTCATTGACTACACAAGTGTCTCATAAAATGTGTTAATGAGATTGTTTTCTGATATGCAAAAATGTCCTGACATGGTTTTTAAATGCATGCTGTACATCCCCAACCAATTATCATACAAAATGCAACTCTTTCTCTTTGTCTGTCACTGGAGCCTGAACAGACAGCATTAGACCCAACCGCATAATTCTGGCTTAATTTTCACGTCTGATGCTATAGTAATGTTGTGAGGCATTGACTTAGCAACAGGGGTAAATGTTTGTTTTAAACATGATTTTCTTTCCTCAGCCTCATTGGAAGTAGGCCTGCATGAAGAAGTGCTCCTTCAGTTTCTTCAGAAGAGTGAGCATGTTTTTGCACCCCCAACCACCCCACCCCCTGCTTGTTTTCTCTTCCTCCCTGCAATGATTTTGATGGGGTGAAGGTTTTGCAATGGCAAAATTCCAAAGTGTGGACAAATTGGACTACCCTTTTATTGTGAAACAAAAAACATGACTAAACTGGTATGGATAATATCCTTTGTGCCTGCTCAAGCTTTGTATTAGTTTACTAGGGCTACGGGAAGACAGTACCACGAACTGGGTGGCTTAAACAACAGAAATTTATTGTCTCACAGTTCTGGAGGATGGAAGTGCAAAGTCAAGCTGTTGGTAGGGTTCATTCTTTCTGCAGGATGTGAAGGAAAATATGTTTCAAGCCTTTCCTAGTTTCTGGTGGTTTGCTGGCCATCTTTGACATTGCTTGGCTTGTAGATACCTGCCTTTATCTTCACATGGCCTTTCCCCATGTGTGTGTCTGTATCCAAATTTTTCCTTATTAAAAGGACACCAACCATATTAAATCAGGGGCCCATCCTACTCCAATATGACTTCATCTTAACTTAATTAATTATATCTGCAATGACTATTTCCAAATAAGGTCCCATCCTGACATACTTGGAATTAGGATTTTAATGTATCAATTTTGGAAGGACACAATTCAAACCATAATAAGCTTCAAACAAATGTAATTCAATAAATATGTAATTCAATAAATATATATTGAACTATAGATTCAAAAACAATAATATAGAGAAACTGATTTTCAAGATTAGCATGACATTTGCTTTTCAACTTCTAGTGATTTCCCCAAAAGACTCTTATACATTGCTTTTCCATGCACTATGAAGAAGGATTATAACTAATGGAGTGAGCCTCACTGTCCGCAGAACTTTGGTGCAGCCTTTCCTAGAGTACCAGATATAAAAAAAGAACTTACTACTGAATTCTCAGTGACTCCAGTAACTGCTTTCTTCACTGTTTCTATTAATTCTTGTCAACATACACAAGTATGTGGTTAATTAGAGGGGCAGAGCCTTTATTGGGGTTTTGCCTGACTCATGTACAACAGGTGTGTTAACTGAGCTCAGGGACCTTTGCTAATTCTTATAGTACATTATCTTGGAGTTTTTTTTTTTATTTTTTATTTTGTCAATATACACTGTATATGATTATTATGGCCCATCAC
>NW_007737748.1:39452-50165 GCF_000696425.1 Galeopterus variegatus | reverse complement strand
TCTTTTCTTTTGCCATCTAACATTTGAAATTCTGATTCAGGGTAATATCTGAGGTTTCCTAAACAAGCCATCGTAAGTATTACTAAGCTTTAACACTTACCCTGGGGGAAGAAAAAGGAGCAGTGGGGCATGGATATTTGCTATGTACAAATAATGATCCATTGCTGGAAATGAAAACTTACCTTTCCACCAGCATTTGCTCGGCCTCATGCATGCAATGAATGCAACTTGGTGCTGATAAAAATAACCTAGCAAAACCAAACCCTATCATGCAAAGAGTGAGTGAATTTGAAGATAGCTATACAGCCAGAAATCTGGAGATTTTAGAGCACTTTTATTTTTAACCATATTTTAAAATTTTCATCCAAATGTTTGCCATCATGGAACAGAGTCCAAGATTTTGATCTGGAGTTAAGATAGCTCAAACCTTATCTGGGGATTTTGTTTTAAAAACTGCTTTTATGGGGTTTTATTTTGGGTGCATTCTGGCACTTTCAGGAATGGCAAGTCTAGAATAAATTTCAAAGCACAGGGTTATGATCTCACACTGTTTAATGCTATGTATATTGTTGAATATTCTAGTCTTGTATGGGAAAATTCCCAGAACAATGATACAGTACGGGAATCAAAACAACAGTAGAAATATGCAAATTTTCAGTTTTGAACCTGCAAATTCTCAACAGGTTTTTCTTCTTTGCTCAGGCACCTGAAAATAGATCAGTTTATACCCATTTTATTTGAGACCCATGAAAGGACAGCTCTCTTTAGGGTTCCTGATATCGCTATACTGACCAAGACCAGAATGCAGTGGCATTTATGAGAAATATTGGCAGCTAAATTAAATCAAATTTAGACTTTTGGATTTTAGATCTTATGTTGTAACCATGTAGTCTCAGGGGAGGTCACTTTTGGTTGGTCGGCTTGTTATGTTTTGTTTGATTTGGTGAGATTTAAATTTTTGAATGAACTAGAAGGTTACAATTTACAGAAATTGCTGAGATAGTCAGAACATAGTATTGCAGGAGGTTTGGAATATACAGAGCATAGGGTGACACAGAATTGTCATCGGTGTGTTGTGTACTTTCTCATTTTTCCTGCAGTAGGTTAAAATTAAAGTTTGATCATTAACTATATCTTCTTTCTTAAAAATAAAGTAGCAAATCTTACATCTTAAAGCAATCAGCACAAATGCAAGAGATGTCTATTCAAGCAGACTTTCAAAGACAGCACACACTACTGACACAAGAGCTCTTCCACGCTTCAAGACTACAATGATGAGAACTGGTACACATGATAGTAGGGAAAGCATTTTTCTGTTTTTTGTTTTTAATTTCATGGAATGTGAGGTCAGACTTTAGCCACTTCCATTTCTCACAATGGACAAAACCAAAATGGTTCTGGCCTGAATTTCACATCTCTCTAATCTACTGTGCAGGAGGGACCAGAGACACCAATTACCAATGAGTCACAACAGCAGACAGAAAATTGTTAGTAGGGCTTGACAACCAGAAACTAAGATGATTTTTAAAAACATGTATTTGATGCAAGGTATGTTAGGAGTACATCTTAGAAAACAATGTCAGAGTGTTAGAGAAATGGAGTCCCTGTCCAAGTAGCCTTGTGAGACTTCACTCGTACCTTAATCTACCCTGTTGAAAAAAAATAGCTCTAGGTCTTCTTGAAGCATTGTGTAAAAGTCTCCAAGAAAAAGAATGAGATCTATCTAAATAGAGCCATTAGATTTTATATGGAACTTAGTACAAGCTGCCTTCATTTATATTGTGTGCAATGATAATGGTCTGAATGCAACTGGTGTGGGGAGGACTCTATTTGAAGGGATCTTACCGCTCATCTATTCCTACCACAAACTTAGTACAAGCTGCCTTCATTTATATTGTGTGCAATGATAATGGTCTGAATGCAACTGGCGTGGGGAGGACTCTATTTGAAGGGATCTTACCGCTCATCTATTCCTACCACCCAGTGGACGCAGGAATCCATGCTACAACATCCCTGACTGCCACCCTGGAATGATGGTCACCTGCAGGACCCCAGACCAAGACTGTGGAGTGGACAGGCTCAGTGGATTTGACTGGATGATTATCAGTCTAGAGCAGCAAGGACTGACAGATCTAGTGGAACTTCCTTTGGGGGGAAGGCTCAGTTTCCTCAGTTTTTTCTTTGTGAGAAAAATAAAAATAAAAATAAAATGAGCCAATTTCCAGAGACAAAATCCCCTACCGGGAAATTAAAACCAAAGATATTTTTATTAAGAAGCTATTAAGATGGATGAAAAGCATCTCCTCCCCCAAGTTGAAGCAAACCAAAAAGTTGGGACTTGTAGGAGCCACAAGGACACCATTCTGATATATTCTGCATGACCTTCCCTAAGCGTTACTACGTCAGGGTTAGGGCCTGTCCCAATGGGAGAAATGTATTTTTGAAGATAAAAGCTTCAAGGAATTCTTTAGATATCTTTTAAGGAGCACAAATTTGTGTGTGTGTGGGGGGGGCGTTTAAATTTGGTTTCGCTTTGTCTCAGTGTAAAATATTTGTACAAAAATATAAAAGGCATGGCTTGATGTTTAACGTTTGTGTTTTATTGTTGGCACCAGAAAAGCTCATGTTCTATGTTATGTCACTGTACATACTGTAAACAAGACTGCGTTAATATTGTTTTCTTATGATTTTTTTGTTTCAATGAATCTAGATTTTAAAAAATACATTCACAAGCTACCTTATGTTTAAACACAATGATTCCCTTTTATTTCTTAACTGTACCCAAAATCCCACAATAAAAAAATCATTTAAAGCTGTGTGTTTCAAACTTATCACTTAGAAATAAAAACAAAACAAAACATAAAAACAAAGATCAGTTTGCAACATAATTTAAAGAAGCTTCTGGTTTAAAATACCACAGCAGCAATATAAAGAGCTGGTGGCAATCACATTTGGAGATGAGACCCAAATCAATATATTTTGTCCACGTCAGCATCCAATCACAGTAGTTGCTAAATTCAATCCAAAAAGTTATTGCTGAATTTGTTGCATGGAATTTGTGAAGATAGTATAGATCAGCAGCACAACCACAGCAGTAAAAATGAGAACGGGAGGATTTCATTGCTTTTGAGAGCTAACGGGACCATGAAGAGGACATCTTGGGGTTTGCCTGAAGATAATCCTCAATTGCATTTCAGTGTGTTACCTGCTTAAAATAAATGCAAATGACAACCACCTTTCCAAGAGGGGCATAATAATCATCTAATCTAGAAACCAGAATATTTCCCCTTCTCTTCCCCCGCCCCTTGCCCAAAACACCAGATTGAAATGGCTCCATTTTCCTAATGTGTATTTCGTTCTCATTAATAGTACATCAGCTGCTCATGAATTTAGGCAAAATCAGTAGGATCATGGATTTTTTTTTTTGATCAGTTTACCATAATCACTTTCTCCAGAAACAAGCCACATTAGTTTTTGTCATTGGATTTTTTTTCCCAATTAACAATTTGGTCAACTACTGTTCTGTTTTAAAAATATTGAAAACACCTGAGATTGCCAGTTGAGCTCTCTATATGTCTCCTGGAGATAACACTGCTGTGATGAACAGTGAAACAAAAACAAACAAAACGAGGTAGGTTAAAACAAGAAGAGCAACACATATACCATTTTGCAACACCTTGATACCACAGGTGGCCATGCTTGTAGCTTTGGAAAAAAAAAATCCCAGACAGTCACGTAAAAGTTCAAATCATTCGAGTAAGAGTTTATAAGGACACAAGTCAACCTGAACTAAATACATACATATCTCTGCACAAATGTTGTTTACTGTATGTTGGGTAATTTGGAGGAAGGTAAAGTGATTAGGGTCTCAGAATTCTGGCCAAAGCCTTGCTTTCAAGTTCTTTAAAATCTGAGCCAATGATGCCTGCTGTGTTTGAGGCAGGCTCAGGAGTCTAGTCCCTTCTCTCACGGACCCAGGGAGAACACAGGCAGCTCAGAAACATGTATTATTCATTTTTTTTCAGTCACAGTTTCCATCTTGAGAAAGTGGCACCCTCAAGAGAGAGCTGGGAATGTCCAGAGCTTGGATGTCATCCACTCCCCAATTACCAGAAAGAATTCAACAAAGTCTCCATCCTAGTAAAGCTCAAACCAAGTGACCTCTTAGCTGGGAGGCTTTGTGCATGTAAAAAAGACAGAGAGAGAGAGACAGACTGTGTGTGTGTGTGCGTGTGTGTGTGTGTGTTGTGTGTGTGTGTGTGTAAGCTTGTTTCCCAGAAGCTCTTTCTGTTTGACCCCGTCTGTCATTCCATCTTTTGCCATGATCTGTTTTATAATAGCTGAGAGAAAGTGTCCCTCAATTGCTAGGCTGACTCAACTCACTGGCATTATATCCCATTCAACACATTCCATTCTGTAAAGGGCCATATAAAAATATGGCCCATCAGACTCACAAAAGTGGTAGTTGATTTTATTAGACTAAGGCTAGTAGTTTAGCCATTTAAAATCTATTTCCCAAAAGAGGGGAAATCTAGTATTTTTCTTCTCTTTTAAAAATTCATTAGCCAGTTGCTATCGAAAAGCAACCTCTTGAGTTGGTGAAGGCAAGAGAGTTCTTGAATTACCCCACTATGCAGTTATGGCCTTCAGCATTAAGAGATAAGGTACATTTATTGTGCTGTCTCTCACCACTGGAAATTTTACAACATACCACATACTTGAAGCTAGCAGGCAGACAGAATTACAAACAGACTCATTTTCTCAGTATGCATTCTCTCCCCAGTCTTACAAAGTAAGGGGGTAAAGAAAAAATGTTAAAAAAAAGTCAAAACCCCACTGGAAATTTTACAACATACCACATACTTGAAGCTAGCAGGCAGACAGAATTACAAACAAACTCATTTTCTCAGTATGCATTCTCTCCCCAGTCTTACAAAGTAAGGGGGTAAAGAAAAAATGTTAAAAAAAAGTCAAAACCCACCATAACACAGCTTAATCATAAGAGCACACAATATTTGTTTCTATCCCTAACTCCGAAGGGCACATGGTCCATCTTTGTCCACAGACAACGCAGCATTCTTGGGGATCTCCTGGAAATTCCAGCACCTTTTTCTCTCCTTCTCAACCAGGCTGCAACATTGAAAGATGGACTGTACTGGGAAGGGTGGAGGGAGAGGAAAAGGGGAAAGTGGTATGTTCAACCAAGCCTTCTGAGTCTGCCTCTAGACCGGTATAAGTCCACATGAGTTACGTTCTTTTAAATAAGAAATAACGCCATGAAGATAAGTGCCAAGTGCTCTTCTGTTACCAGTTCATCATGGAATTTCTGTTGAGGGTCATGAAAAACACTTGGCTACTTCCTCCAGATCGCACGGATGCAAAAAATACCTGTTTGAAATTAAAAAGAAGTTAGTTCAACTGCATTGTTGTTTCCCCTCTTTTCTTCAACTGTCCATCCATTTTCTCTCACATGTCCTATCCTGGCCATGTGTCAGCTCTTAAGACTCAATGGCTGGTGTTTATAAAGTGCCTTTTGATATAGTGCATCCTATGTAAATACTCCTGCCTTTACTGCTGTGATTGTCATTACTTATTGTGGTATTGGCCTCTGGGGACACTGAAAGGGCTATATCTTGATTTGTAACATTCCTTTGGTTGTTCACTTTTTAAAGGAGTTTTGTGCTAGGATAATATGCTGGATTTCTGGCCTAGGACACAACAGGTCCTTTGTTAACTTCTAGAAACGCATAGGGGCTCCCCTTCTCTCCCCCATAAATGGGAAGAAGGCGGACTTCAGGACGGAAGGGAATCCTTTCAAATTCCTAAAGTCAAAGGGGGATTTGCGGGGAGGGGGATACTCACTATTACACAACTTCAGTTTTCAATTTTAAAATTTTTAATAAAAAAATTTAAATGGTTGTGGTCAGAATGGGTAAGGTGTTTAATGCTTATTCATTATGGCACTTCAAGAGTTAACGCTTTACTTCTCCGCTGATGCTAGCACATCCTAGGCCAAATAACGGCATTAATAAGCGGAACCACAGTCCATTAGGCCTGAGTCTGTTATATCATTTTATCAAACAAGTGAGGGAAGTGAGCAAAATTTGGGTGACGACTTGCTTAAGCTGAATGTAAATGAGCCACTACTCCAGGAAAATAATACCTGAAGAAGTGGCCTAGCCTTTCATTCCGCTAACACCTCATTTTGGTCCGAGGCATTTGCTTTTGTCACTAGTATAAAGTCTCTGCTACTTCATTTCCACAACTTCTTCAGAAGAACGCTCTCTCCCAACAGCAACTTCTTGGGAGTTCTGTGGAAATGCTTGCGTCTGGCTAATGCTACATGTGAGACTAAAGCTACCCTTAGGGCTAATGAATCAAAACGGGGAAGGACAGAGAGGATCCATGGAAAACCACACCGAGGGAAAGAAAGGGCTGCTGTTCTCTCCAGGTTGTGTGCCTGGGTTCTAACCCTCGGGCCCCGGACACTGGTGTGGTCTCAGCCTACTGCTGAGGGTGTGGGCATGGCTTGGAACAGGCCTGCTGGGGTCCGTCTTCCAGGACTGCAGTGTGGGTGCCCATACCCAGGTCACTTCTCGTGTTTATGATCCCCAGAGACTGGGAGGGTGCAGGAGTTTTACTAGGCGAGGTATGTTTTCTGGAATATTCTGTGAGGTCCCTGGAACCATCCTTGCCACCTGAAGCTCTGGTCTACACAGACCACACCAGGTCAGAGCAGTTGGCCAGGGCTGAATACAGTGAAGACCCATACCACAGGGTTGGACTAAGACCAGCCTGGCATCTGGGGAACTGTCGTGGGCAAAGAGACAGACATCACATTCTTTTCTACAGGTGTTTACGTCTGCTGCTTTTGGGACGGCATTTCTATGTTGGCCAAAGCCACAAAGGATGAATTCATAAGTGCAGTATAGTTTAGCTACTAAAAATTCTGGGCTACTCTATACAGGGAGGGAAGGGAGAAGCAGCACTGCTGCAGAGCACCCCTCTGGGGTGACTGATCGCACCAGACGGACACAGCCAATTTCACTGGAAAACAGTCCCCCTATGACATTTCAGAGGAAACATGGCTGGAATGACACAGGACATGGCACTAGTTGAGTTTGTGATAGTGCATTCTTTAAGGAATGGGTGACACTTTTTAAAAGTTTATATTTCTACATGTCAAATGTTTTACATTTAAGGATGACTATAACGTGATGGGTTAGGTCCCGAAAGTGACTTTGTGAAAAGTCTACAAGTGGAAGTATAAAGTTGACCCACTGTGAGAGGATTAGTGATAGGCCAATTACTCTAAGTGCTTAGGAGAATTTGGGGTGTCTGCTGAGTCATGATAAGGCCTGCAGGCCACAAAAGGTACTAAAAGTTACAAGAAATCTCTAGATGTTTTGATGTCTTTTTTGATATGTGAATAATATATTTTGAGTGTTCACATGATTCAAACCAAATAATGCCATTTCAAGATAATATTGATTGTTTAACACAGATGTGATTCAAATCAGTATAAAGGAAAATGAAGGTTCACAGGTACCTGGTGGTCTCTTAAAATGCAAACACTAATGCAAATGTTGAAACGGATTTACCTTATCATTTCTTTCACATAGAAACTTTAACCTTTGAGCTCGCTTATGCATAAATACTCCATCCAAATGTCCTGTTTCCACTGACCGGATCTCAATAGCTTTCTCGCCCCAGCCCATTATCTGATTGGAATGAATGTAGGCTGTCAAAAGGAATTTCCAAAACTGCATTAAAAACATTAGATGGGCAACAATTCACAGCATCTGCTCACATCTTAACCACAAAAATGACAAATGACTTGAGATAAACAGACAAAGCAAGTCTTACAAGTGTCATTCACAGACTTTCACAGACTTTTTTCTGTGGAATCAAATGGTTGTTTCACATTTCTTGACTTTCGTTTCATTTGGGGGGTGTAACTGCTGAAGGAGATAAGGAATGGTTAACCTACCCACAGACGTGGGCATTTCTCCCCATTGGAGCACCACATCTTTAGTTATCCGGCCGTAGGTGTTTACATACACCCCCTCATCCTCATAGCAAACAAGCATCTCCATCCCATCGGTTTTAGGCAAGATGACAATAGCATGAGGAGTGATATTGCCCTGAATCTAGAAGACAAAGAAAGGCCAAGCATTATTCTTTTCAAGAATAAGTCAACACCTTGACTATTCATCCCTAAGAACTGCAAAAAAGAGGGTTTTTTTTTTTCATTTTCACTCTAGAGACTGAAATTTGCTTTGTTTAATTTCACCACTGACCATCAAGTATCCTGGTAGACACAAACGTAGTTGCTAGATTGAGAATCCAATTTACCTGCTCCTAAGAAGAACCACAGCAACCTCTATGGAGCACCTACTATGTGCCAATCACTGGGCCCTTTACATGTACAATTCTTAGCCCTCAGAATAGCACCTCACAGTAGATATCTTTGTTTACAGATGAGGAAACTGCATCTCAGAAGGCTTATGTTACGTGACCAAAGCTGTGCTAGTATTTGGTGGTAGAACTGGGATTCGAGCACACATCTTGCTGACACTGAAATTTTCCATTAGAACAACTACTTCCGAAAAAGATAAGGAGCAAGCCAGCTAAATCTGATGGAGATAGCCTAAATGGGCCCCAAATTTGGGGCCAAGACAAACTCCTATCAAACAGGCTATGAGTATATAATGCAGATTGTTTATCTGTGTGCCTAATTACCAGTATAATACAAACCAACAGATTGTTTAGAAAGAAATTTAGAATTAAATTTTAAACACTCATTTAAAAAATCACACTATTGAAATAAGTATAGATTGACTTGTTCCAGGAAAAAGATGTGGTGCCGTTGTGATCCCCTAGTTGAGAATGTGATGGCAGCCCCATATATGCTTGATAGACAGGAATGAGAACACTAAAGATGATCACAGTGAAGCCCCAGCCACCTCACTGAGGACATGAGCTGTGAGCCTCTGTGCACACATGCACACACTAGAGTTAAAAGGTATAATGCAACAATGAATAAAAATTGTATGTGAGTATGTAAATGTACTAAAACAACTTTATTCAATTATTACACTTCTTTAGAGTAAAGTCTTCAAACTCTCAAAATACCAATCAGCAACAGATTTGGCCTCAGACTCTTCTGATAAATAGTTTCTACTGTATGTCAGCCTTGTGATTATATACAGGACATACAACTTACACTATATTAATCCTAATAAGTGAATACATGTGCATCATTTCCCTTTAAGAGTCATGTTTTAGGCAATGTGTCAGAATAGTAATATGAATATTATATTGTTAAGAAGAACTACAATTGCAGGGCACTGTGCCAAGTACTTTAGATCCATGACCTCATTTAATACTGATGATAAACCTATGGAATTGGTCCTTTAATCCCCACTTTACAGATGCGGAAGCTGAAGGGTGGAGAGGTTACCTAATATGTCCATTACCGCAAAGCTATTACATGCTAGAGACAGGGTATCAGCTCCAGTGTGTCTGACTTAACTACACCACACTGTCCTCAAGCTGAAGAGGCAAACTAAAAATAGCAGAAAAAGGATTTTCTCCAAGAAATTAGTATCTGACCATTGGCTTTCTCCTGCATAAAATGAATCAATCCCCCTTCAAAAACTGAAAATGGGAACTCATCTATTGTACAAAATTTATGACCTTGAAGGAAAAATATATGCATTTTAATCTAAAGTACAAAGAGACAACATGTAGAATAACTGTCAAATAATTCCTATTTTGTGTTACTCAGTTTTAGCATGTCATAAAAATCAGTTAAATTTACATGTTTTACTTATTAAAAACATTTGGTCTATTTGATGAAGGCCAAAAGTCCATCTGCTTTACTGATTAGTAAAAGTTAGCATGACTTCTACCAAAAATATGCAAGAACAAATCTCTTTCTACATGCAGGCTGTTGTTTGTACAGAGAGCCCTTTGACAGTCTGCTTCCGGACACTTACATGAGATGGTATGTAGATATCATAGGAGTTTCCTGAATCAACATCAATTACATGGAAACCAGTGTGTGAACCAAAAATAACCTTTAATCTTTGACCTTCTTCTACCGTGAGATCAACTAGCAGAGGCTTGTGCTGGAGATCTGCAAAAGACTTTAAAAACCACCCCATTAGTATCCACATCATTCAAAGAGATTATGTTAATAATTTTTTTCTTTAGCCATTGTCTAGAAGTTAATTTCTTTTTTTTTTTTCCTTTTTGTCTTTTTTCGTGACCGGTAACCGGATCGCAACCCTCGGTGTCCGCGCCCGTACCGCGACCGGCAACGGTATCGCAACCCTTGGTGTCGCGTCCGCACTGCGCTCAACCAGTGAGCAGACCGGTCTCTATATGGGATCCGAACCCTCGGCGGGAGCGCCGTCGCGCTCCCAAGCGCCGCACTCTACCGAGTGTGCCACCGGGCCGGCCCTAGAAGTTAATTTCTGACTTTCTTAAATTTGAAAGCTAGAACATTTCTCTTTCCATTTTAGATCTGTTCATATTCTGGCTCTAGGAGAAAGGGTCTAGCACCCATCTATGCCCTATTCTCTACTTCTTGTCCTCCAGGGTAGAGAAGCTGGTTTGCAGTTGTCAATTTTGATAGTGCCATTGTATATTAAAAACTTGGTGCTTGGGTACTGCTGTTCTTTACTGCTTATTTCTGGCCTTTGCCCT
>NW_007737748.1:33849-37988 GCF_000696425.1 Galeopterus variegatus | reverse complement strand
AGACAGAAATGGGATCTTGATTGAAAAGCTTTTGCAGAGAGAGACCTTGGCAGAACAGGAGCACCACTTTAGCTTTTAGGAGTCATTTCTTAAGTGTTATTACTAACCTAACACATTCCAAAAATTTCTTTCCGTAAAAGTGGGGTTATGAAGGGGAGCCCATTCCTACTGATGAATTTGTCTTCCTCAGCACATCACAAATGAGCCACCTGCACTAAGGTAACAAGATAGAAGGGGGATGATTTAGCTCCAAAGAAGGCCTGCATAATGTTCCTAGGGCAGCTTCTGAACTCACACAACATGTGAGGCAGGAAAGAATAAATAAAACGCCAAAGGGAGGCAACAGTCATAAAGTTGGGGAGAAAACGTGAGGGCCAATGGGATGTATAGAGAGAGACAGAGTCAGGGAGAAAAGAACAGGAGATAAATTGACATCGGCTATGGATGGGCTGTGTGGCTCTGAACACAGCCGGGTTCCTGCAAATTCTGTCCTCCTGGCATTTGGGGGTCAACTTTCCTGAGCTGCAATTAACGAGACTAGCATATCCCTATCCTACTCCTGCTGAATCTCATGAGCGACCAATCCAACCATGGTGGGTGCAGACTCAGACAAGGCAAAAAACAAAAGATAATCAGAATTGAAGATAATCAGAATGCAGGGAAACTAGATTATTTACATAAGCAACTCCATTCAGTATTCATTTCAGAGATGTCTAATAGTCATGGGGATATATAAGCATCAGCTGAGTTTTAGGGACTTTATCTGGAAAGCTTTATGAGAATTACAAGCTTTGGAGACTCAGTTTAACCTTGAGATTCAGTACTGCCATTGGTCTGTCTTTTTCAGACAAAATATCAGAGAGTTACCTTGTTAGGTGGCTTTATAACAAATATCATTGAACAATATCATAATCAATGCTTTGCGCAGTAACCATTCCATACTAAATGCCTCTTGAAGATGATAATTTATAGACCGCAAATAGAGGAGAACACACCTAAATTTTAATTTGACTAGTTTTATGGCATTTTTAATACATGATCTTAACTTTTAAAATAATAAATCTAAGAATACCTACGCTTTTAAAACAGATTTATTATACATAGAAAAATTGGCATCGGTCTATGTGGGAAACAGACCACTTTGTTATACTGGTGGAAACTGAAAATAAAATTTAAAAAAAGCCCTTTTTAGGTAATCGCATGCTTGCTTACCTTAAATGCCATGAACTTATGGTATGGTTTAGGAGCCCAAGCATATATCTCCACAGCATTCTTTAAGGCAATCACCAAGAATTTGATTCTTTCATATTTAACTGTAATAGAAAAATTATGAATTACAAAGTACATCAATTTATTCAACTTATTTGTTAATAAATGTATAAGATACAATTTGTAAAAAATGTATGTATATATATATATATATAGACCACACACACACACACAAAACCATATTCAAAATGATGTTCTTGGTGTGGGACTTTCTCATAAATATAGATTTAACTTCCTTTAGTGAACTTGGTTGGCAGAATACTTGGGGCCTTTTGCTTTATATTGAAGGCTGTTTTCTTCAACTACAGATGTAACTGATTCCCAAACAAAAATACATAGTGGAGCAGATAATAGCTCGTACCTCACCAGCCTGCTATGGAAAAACACTCCCCCATGTGGTCTGGTTATTGAATAATGCTGTGTCCTTTGAACATCCATTTCTTTCTTTAACAAATACTTCTTAATTAGTTTCTGGTGCGTGGCACTGTGCTTGGTGCTAGTGAGCAATACAGATATAATTGTGGTTGTGGCTAATTATGTTTACAGACATTAAGTGTTTGTTTTTTTCCAAAACATGCTTTAAATGCGTATCAATAAGCCCATTATCTGTGTTGTATGGTTAGGGACTTTTTTGTCGTAGTTGTTAAACCCCGAATGACATGTTATTAAAAACCAGTGAGGGACATATCCTTTCAGGCACAAGAAACTTCAAATTCACTGTTCAGCACCAATGCTTCCTAGTGTCAAGGTATCTGGGAAGGTCACATGGCATGAAAGTAGAGGACAGGGAGGTGGAGATTGTGTTTCAGAATCTAGTTGGCAGAGCATGACACACTGCGGTTTGTGCCAGGACAGCCCAGGATAAATGACCAAATTTTTGCTTTCTGAGCTCTTCTGTAGCATGTCCTTTCTATTTCTACATTTTCTCTTTAGTATAATTGATTAGGTTTCAGCCTCTATTATGTCAGCACACATGACTGGACCACCGCAACTGGTGACGATTTCAAATGTCTGCCCTGCTTTTCTGAGACCACAGCATGGACACCTTTGAACTGAAGGTGTCTGAAGCTCCTCAGCCACTTCTTTATTATCATTGTTTATACTAAATAATGTGTCTTACCCAGTACACATTTTGAAAACCTCCACACATTTTCTTATTTTTATCAGCTTTGGATTGAACAAGTTTTACAAGTACCTATTTTAAAAAATCACATAAAGGAATAAAAAACAAGTCTTTGCCTCACTCCTGATTCCTGCTCCCTTAAACCAACCATCTGCAACATTTCTTCAGTAATTTATTTCCATATTTCAAAATAACATGCTTATAATGTTACTTCTTGATTTTTTTTCCAAACGCAGACATTATCTACTGACTGCATAGTACGGAAAGGATTCAGTCTCTCTCTCATACATATGTACTACTTCCTCTCCCACACCCCCAGTATGGCTATGATTTTAATTTTTGGTTAAATCAATATCAAGTGTTCAAATTATCACTGTTCATAGCTGAAGCACTCAGTACATCATGATTACATTTCCTTGTTTTCCCTCATTTCCCCATTATTTTTCACTTCCTTATTTTCTATGTATCTGTCTCTAAAACCACGTACATTCTCTGCTAGCAAATGCAACATCATCAAACACAGCAGGCAATCTACTTGCACCATTTTATTTTTCTTGGAGGCACCCTTCCTGGAGACCCACATTATCCCACTCTGCGAGGACTGATTTCTCTCTGGGCCTGTGGCAGAGCTGTCATCCCAGGTTTCTTTCACCACCATTCTGGGTATTTTCTTCAGTTTTTTCCTGGATCACTAAACTAAATAAGGTTCAGTTCTTCATTTTGAAGAACAAATCCTTCACGAGCTTCCTGAGAAATGGTGCATGGACTGTAAATTTTTTGAGACCCCACATGCCTGAAAATGTCTTTATTCTGCACTTAGAATTGATTGATGGCTTGATGGTATGCTGCTTAATTTTATGTGTCAACTTGACTGGGCCTGGATATTTGGTCAAACATTATTCTGGGTGTATATGTGAGACCATTTCTGAAGGAGAGTAACATTTGAATCAGTAGACTGAGTAAAGCAGATTGCCCTACCCAGTGCGGGTGGGCCTCACCCAATCAAGTCCTGAATAGAACAAAAAGCCTAAGTCCTCTTTTTGAGCTGGAACATCAGTCTTTTCTGGTCTTCAGACTTGGACTGAAGCATTGGCTCTTCTTGGGTTTGGAGCCTGCCAGCTTTCAGACTGGAACTTCACCATCAGTTCTCCTGGTTCAGGCCTTTGGTCCTGGACTGCACGTATATCATTGGTTCTCTGGAGTCTCCAGCTTGCTGACTGTAGATCTTGGAAGTTCTCAGCCTCCATTATCATGTGAACCAATATCTTATAATAAATTTATTCACACACACACACACACACACACACACACACACACACACATACACACAGGAACTTCTGAAAGTTCATGGAAAAATAGAATAAAAAGATAACACAAATCTTTCCATGAACTTTTTGAAGTACGTATGTCTGTCTGTATGTATGTATGAATGTATGTATGTATGTATGTATGTATGTATGTATGTATGTATGTATGTATGTATGTATCTATCTATCTATCTATCTATCTATCTATCTATCTAATCTCTTATTGGTTCTGTTTCTCTGTAGAACCCTAACACAGATGGTTTATAAAATAATAGCTGGAAATCTCTTTGCCTTCATCTTGGCCTTTTTGTTCTATTCAGGTCTTCAATTGATTGGGTGAGGCCCACCCACATTGGGTAGGGCAATCTGCTTTACTCACGCAGTCTACTAATTCAAATGTTACTCTCATTCAGAAACTCTCTTACAGACACACCCAGAAT
>NW_007737748.1:32341-33639 GCF_000696425.1 Galeopterus variegatus | reverse complement strand
GCAGTCTACTAATTCAAATGTTACTCTCATTCAGAAACTCTCTTACAGACACACCCAGAATAATTGACCAAATATCCAGGTTCAGTCAAGTTGACACAAAATTAACCAGCATACCATCAAACCATCAATCAATTCTGAGTGCCGAGTACGGCCATGCTCTGTGTCTCCTAGGCGTCTAGTACTGCAGCTGAGAAGTCTCAGGCTACTCTAATTTTGGGTCTATTTTATATAAGCTGGTATTTTTACTTATAATCTGGATGCTTTAAAGACTTTCTCACTTCCTGGGAATTGAAATATCATGTTGTTATGTTTGCTGTGAGACTTTTTTTTTTTAATTCACTATACTGGGTACCTCAGTGAATCTTTTTAATCTGGGATTTCAAGGCCTTTAGTTCTAGAAAATTTTCTTGTATTCTTTCTTTGATACTTTCCTCCCTTTCCATGTCCTACTTTTTCTTTTTTCTAAAACTCATATTACTTAGATTTTGAACCACTTGGACGGATACTTTCATGTTCTTATCTTTTCTCTGCTTCTTTTCCTTCTCTTTCTGTTGAACTTTCTAGAGGATTTCCTTATCTTTATCTCACAATATTTCTATTACATTTTTTATTTCCACCAATATATTTTAGTTTCCAAGATTTTTTCTTGATCTCTGAATAACCTTCTCCCCGTCTGCTCCACCTTTTCTTTTTTTTTTAAATAGCCCTGTTCTTCTATAGAAACAATTTTTCTAATATCTCTGAAATTATTATCCTTCTTTCCTTCCTTTCTTTCTTCCTTCCTCCCCTCTAAAATTTTCATCCACTCCTCATTACCCTGTTTCTTCTAACGCCCTTTCTTTGTTTAAGTTTCCTTCACATTGGTGGATTTCTCCACTCTCTGGTATAAGTGGGCTTATCAACTGCTTGGGCTTCACTTCAGAGTAGTTAAGCAGTGAGCTTTTTTTCACGGCCCTTCAAATATTAGTACCTGTACATCTTTTTTTCTGGCCATTTAGTTTCTCCAAAGACAAATCTTTCAACCTCTCCCTTGGGAGTGCAAGCATGGCTGCTAACATTTTGGGAGCTAAATAGCGGACGAATGGGTGTGTGCGTGCGTGTGCATCCGTGTCCTCACAACAAACTGTAATAGCTTCAGAGAGATTTAGGAAAATTGTGTCTATAGAAGAAGAATAAGGCTATTTTTTTTCCTTTTTGTCTTTTTTCGTGACCGGTAATGGGATCGCAACCCTCAGCATCGCGCCCGCACCGCCACTGGCAACGGGATCGCAACCCTCGGTGTCGCGCCCGCACTGCGC
>NW_007737748.1:29963-31336 GCF_000696425.1 Galeopterus variegatus | reverse complement strand
GGATTGATTTCTGTGATTTTCCTCCCTGCAGATTTAGAATTCAGAATTTCCTGGTCGGCTAAGTCTGTTCCTAGTCACTCAACTGCTCCTGTTCAATTGTACATACACTTGTTTGCTGGCTTCCCTTCTCTTGGTCTTTTTGTCCTTGTAGGTTTATTTAATTCTTTTATTGTCATTTTAATGGGTCTTTGGGAGGAAGTAGATATAAATGTTCAAACCGAGGCCTAGGACTAGATTCTGAATGTACTTTTCGAAATTCATCAATCATTTTTTGGAAATAATGCAAGTATACTTAAGCTTCCAGCAACAATTTAAATTGGTTACACATGCATCATCAATATCTGATAGAAAAAACAGAATGAAACTTAACTGAATAATTCTGATTGTGTAAACAGACGAAACTTACGATTCTGTGTCTTGAGACTTACCAACTTTGTAATGTATACAGCCTTCCAAGTCCCCAACAGTGATCCAGCCTTGTTTCTTTTCTACTTCTGGGTCATTGTGNAGCCTTCCAAGTCCCCAACAGTGATCCAGCCTTGTTTCTTTTCTACTTCTGGGTCATTGTGAAGTATTCTATTTCTTAACCATGAAAGATAGTAAACTCGTAGCTTATTCTTCTTTCCTGTTGAAACAATAGAGCTTTAATTTCAAGCCCCCATAATAGCTTTTACTCTTTCCTTACCACCTCCCTTTAATTTTATTTATTTTTATTTGCATTTGCATCTGCATGTGTGTGTATGTGAAGACGTAATAGCCAGTGTTCCCAGCATTTCATCACTGGTGTTGTGTTTGCCAGGATTAGTGGTTAAAACAGCTCCAAGTGTTTGGGGCACATCACAAAATTACAATGCCTTTGTCATCTGGTTTCTTATTTGAGCAGCTGCTCTTATTCTCTCTTCCCAATGCAGACGTCAGTGTCTGTTGAACTCAGTAAGACTTAACTTTCCAATAGAACGGTTGGTCAGTGTTCCAGAGCATTCTAGATCTAATCCCATGAAGAAGTGCTGACAACTGGACACTTTAGCATACTTCAGTGCACCTGTGTCTTTCTTATCCTCTAACCAATAGCAGCGTTAATGGACAGCCTCTTATTTTTTCTCCTATGACTTTAATTAGCAATAATGGCACCTCGGACAAACCTCATTGGCTACGATACTGCCACTGTGCAAAGCTCTCTCCTATGACTTTAGAGATAACAACTGATAGTAGTTCTATTTTATATAATTAACAACAAAAAGGAATTTTAGAGGGAAACAAGAGAAACAAGTTCAATGAAAGCAATCTGGGTTTAGAAAATAATACTGGGCAAGTTTATGGTGCTGAAGTCAATGAAAGGAATAACAAAAATAAAAAAGGAAAAAAGGGGCCGG
>NW_007737748.1:21093-29184 GCF_000696425.1 Galeopterus variegatus | reverse complement strand
AAAGGAAAAAAAAAAAAAAAAAAAAAAAAAGGAAAAAAGATGTGTGGATTTGAAAAGAACACTTCAGAGTTCTTTTTGGTAAAGTGATGCTGGAGTAAAGAATTCATAGGATGATAAGAAAACATCTAGACAATACTGAAGTATACCCAAGGAGCAAAATTTAACACACTCCATTAGATTATCTGATAAGAATAAGAAAGTGTTCATGGGGGTGACTCAAAAAATGAGAAAGTTAGCCCTGTGGGTTATATTTTTTGGACACTTATTTCCATTTGATTTATCTTAGGCTTTAAAGATGTTTTATATTTCACCGATGGATATACACCAGATGAAAAGAATTCATTAAAGCATTGCACACTGGACTTGACAGGAGGGTGCATTCATAACTTAAACTAAGGGAACCATGGTGCAGTTGGAATTTGTTTTTGTGTTGATTGCAACAGCAAGGATGGGCAGGAGAGCCCGCGCTTCCTCCTTTCTCTGCCAGTGCAGATCTGAGGGTGGTTCAAAAGTCTTTTGCCCCCGTTTTCATTTTCTCCTTTTCCCATCTGTGCCTCATGATAAGAGGAAATTGTTACACTCCTAAGAATGCGTATGTGTCACTAACATAACAAAGCCTAAATGTGAATTTTCTGGTAGCATTTCCATTTCTGGTAGGTGACTGACAGATGTAAGGCTTCATTTTTGATTTGGTATTGTAGAGACCAAGAAAGCAATTAACCAGAACAAAGGACGACACAATTAAATGATAATACATGAACAATTTACTTGGCTAACCCTCATTTAGAGAGGATAAAAAGAGATGAAACTCTGAGCATTTAGTGGAAAGGTAAATGAAAGAGAGAACTGTAGTGCCAACTGAAGACATTTTCTTAAAATAGAAGTGCGGCTGAAGAGTTGAACTTTCTATAAGGTTCAACCCAGTGTTGTCTCTGCAAAACACTGGCTGAGTACAGAGCTGTGCTGTCAAACTGGGCTGCACGATGGAAAGGCCTCAGGAGCTATGAGAGCTGTTGATGTCTAAGCCCCACCCGACCCCCCGGGGTTCTGACCCTGGTCGGGGTGCAGCCTGGATTTTCTCATCTCCCCCCCATGATTCTAAAGTGCTGTTGTACAGTTGGTTCCTTACTGGATGGAATAGGAGGTGAAGAGAGAGGTGCTATTTGTTAAACTCCTTCAAACACCATCAGAAAGAACAAACCTTTCAGGTTGCATTTTTAACTCACTGGTAATACAACCTTCATTTTTGTCTCCACCTTTTTTGTCTGTTTGTTTGTTTAAAAGCTGTTTTTAGAAATCAGAAAGATGCAGCGTATAGCAGTAATGATTCCCACACTCAAATCCCTTTGCAGACTTGGTCACCCAGTGGGACAGCTGCACTTGCCAAAACATCAGTGGAGTATAATATAATGTTAGAAGAGACTTGGAGAAATTTATGCTTACCAAGTTTCCCTCCCAGAAGCCTACATTGTGACATTCTCCATCTGAGAGTAGATGATAATAACTGGAGTGCAGACACCTTAAAAAGATCCTTGCTGAGTTCTGACAGAGGTAAAGGCCTATAAATACATATCCTTTGTGGCAGGTCCCTGCCTAATTCAGATTTAATGCAGAGGTGGCAGACTTCCCTTTGGAGGTCAGAATCTCCAGTGTTACAAAACGTGGGTGGTCTCTCTCTGGCTACACTGTCATAATTTATTGTGTTGCTTGTTGGCTGGGAGGGGCAAAGCTTACTGTTTGTTCAGAAATGAGGTGGTCACCTTTCCCACCAGTGCAGACCTGGGGAACTCAGTCATCTTACTAACATACCTGATATGGTCACAAGGACATTCAGTCCCTCTAGCACATCCATCTGCTGAAATCGCCTCCGGTTGATCAGATTATAGACTTTGCCTTGCCCACTTCGGTCCAAAAGCATCAGGCCATTTTCAGTTCCCACCAGAAGGTTTACACCTGCAAATTTAAGCAGCACCCCAAGAATGACTTTTTATGGGCTTTAACCTGTATCTGGGGTCCCTGTAAAACCTAAGTAACCATGCCTTGTAAATATAAACTAATGGGCAATAGGTACTGCAGTAGGGAGTGTAGAAGTTCTGACAAAGTAATTAAATCACGTCCTCCTGGTAATGAAATTAGTTTTCTTTGATAAAGTGGGAGCAGCCTTCATCACATCCAGCCATTTACTACCTAGTGTAGAGCGTCCCCACCAGGAGAAGCTGCAGGCACAGGTGTCCGGCTGGCACGGTTTGCCCTTATTCCCTTCCCGTAACCACCACCTCTCTTCCCCAAGGCTCAGCCCCACCCCTATTCATGCAGTGATTTCTAGCCTACCCACCTTCAAGGTACAATAGTTTCATTTCACCACCCCATTGGAAGAAAAGCCTTTCCTCCTTCTCATACCAAAATTTAGCTGTCTCATGCCCCATACCCTCTAGGTTCTGCTCTCTGTTAGGAAAATGATAGACCAGTTCAAGAGAAGGTGTTCGTAGCCTGACAGTCACAGAAATACTGACTTTAAGGGACTCCTCAGGTATCTAAATCCCATGCAATAATCCCTATTTCGAAAGCTCTGGCAGATAATGGTCTTGTTTGGATAGCTATACTCCTAAAAATTCATCCCTAGAAAAACTAATCATCTATCCCCCTTAATCCCTATTTCGAAAGCTCTGGCAGATAATGGTCTTGTTTGGATAGCTATACTCCTAAAATTTCATCCCTAGAAAAACTAATCATCCATCCCCCTGCCCCCCAACACACACACACACACACACACACACACACACACACACACACACACACACACACACACACACACACTGAGAGGTTCACTATGCAGTGGATTATATTCATGAGCACGTAGCTCTCTAACGTCTCTAAATTGTTGTACTTCTATCTTCGGAGCCACACGGATGTCTGCTCTGCTGTCCACATACCAACCCTCTCAATATTAAACGTGGTTAACTTGTTCTCTTCTGTCTCTTTTCCAAAAGACGCAGCCTCCCTCACACCTTTCATGAAATGGTTTTCAGGCTTCACACTCTTTCCACTAACATCTCAGATGCTTTTCCCTTTTAAAATCATGGTGTCCCAATCCAGGCCTAGTACTTTAGATGGGTATAGATGGGCCACATCCTTCCTTGATCGGTACATAACATTTATGTACAGACCTGGACTTTGGTAGAATCTAATCACATTTGTACTGAATTTGAGGTCAGTTAAAACCTGCAGGTTTTTAAACTAAGAACTGCAGGTTGATGATGTTTTGAACTCAAGGGGAAGGCTCCTCGTTTGTTGTTCTTTTCAAGTGTCACCTCGCTACTGCTAGTGTAGGGCCTTGAGCAATTCATTAAAAGACACTGGCTTGTTTTTCAGCTGTGAAATGAATAAAGGTAATGCCATTATTTCTCTTGAAGGAGGTCGTATGGATTACACAGAATGAACGTGGGGTGTACACACAGCGCTGGACACACAGTGGGTGTGTGGTAAGTGGTAGCTAGTTCTGTCATTGGCTTTAGCACATCACTGTATGTGACGAGGTCACTCTGAACCTGATCTTGTCGTCCTGGGTGTCAGGGTATTCATTCTTTTTACATATAAAATTGTTTTGGTCTCTGCTGAAGTCAAGATAGTCTCAAGTTAAGTCTCTAAAACCCATGATTCAATCAGTGTTCTCCTAATGGTAAGATCCACAGACCTTTACTGTTCGACGGTCAATTCATTAATGAGTGGTAAAAAAAAAAAAAAAAGCACCAACGTACCCCACAGAGCTGCACAAAGTATTTCCGAGTTGAATCGTTTCTTGTATTTTCTGATTTCTGGTGTGTCGCTATGAGGCCGAATGTTGGTTGGGTTTACGTTTACCACTGAAATCTTTCTTGCTTCATTGAGTTTGGCCTGTTCTTGCCTAAGAAGTTCGCTAGTAAACAGAGCTTTGAGAAGAAGAATCAGAGAAGTCAGTGGCATCTTAAAAGATAACCAATGCAGATATGGAAAAGGGGCTTTGAAACACTTTAATTTCTCCTTTTCAGTATGCACTATAGCAAAAACAGAGAAACTCTGAAACTATACTTCCTATACCCTCTTTTTAGTAGAATAAAGTATGTCATTCATAGAAGCAGTATTTTATCCATTAGCAAAACAGGCTTATAGACATTACGTGGATGATTTAGAAAATTGATATTAATCTCACAAAATTAAATACACCATCTCCACCCCCGTAACATATGCAAGAAAAATTTACTTTTTTGAAATTTTGCATTATCAATTAAAAAACTGGCCTAAGCTGACTTTGATGATTAGTGAGTTGCAGAAGTCTAGAAAGTGAGACTCTGCTCTAAATTAGCCAGACCTTTGTGGTGGGAGGCACACAACTGAACACAACTCAACATGTGCTTATTAAGCACCTACTGTGTGCACAGCATTGCACCCAGAAATTGATTGGGGGAGCTATGTAGTAAGTTCAGAGGTCGCTGAGGAACAGCTTTTCCTAGAGTCCCTGGACACCTCTGGATTCCCACCAGAAGCAAAATAGAAGAGATGAAAAAAAAAAAAAAATGGAAAGTATGACATTTGTTTTAGGAATTTTACCAAAATAATAGTTTCCTTTTTTTTTTTTGACCGGTAAGGGGATTGCAACCCTCGGTACAGTGTGGTCTGCACCATGCTCAGCCAGTGAGCGCACCGGCCATCCCTATGTAGGGTCCGAATCCACGGCCTCGGCGCTACCAGCGCTGCACTCTCCCGAGTGAGCCACAGGGTCGGTCCCAGAAAATCTCCTTTTTAAAACAGGGCCTAAGCATAAATGGCTTAACTATTGAATTGATGATTAATTTCTTTATCAGGCCATTCCAGAAAGGAAAACAAAGCTGTTTCTATAACACTGGGGGCTGCTAGCTCACCTGCGGCTGAGGATTCCTCGTCCTCTTCGTCTTCATCAGTGGGAGATGTCTGGTATACTCTGGGATCCACAAAGGGGGTGAAGGAAGCTTTGGTGCTGCTCCCCATGCCATACTGACCAACAAGCAAGAAGATTAAGAAGAGCAGATCAGTAAATACGGCAGGAACGAACAACACTAACAATACTTTGCCTGGGCTGTACGATGATTACGGACTCTTCGGTCTATTCGGCTGTTCATACCCCAGCCCCCTAGTCTACGTGCGCACCTCTCTCCAGCTGCTCCTGGTAGTGGTTCTTCACTAGCCACTGCATGTGTATGCGGTTTCATCAATTACATGACTGCAAGAGCTGCGGTGAGAAAATTACATTTTGGACTATATGTGGCACCATAAGATCTGTGAGATCACTGTGTGGTGACAGAGCTTACCTCTCCCTTGAAGTAAAAGCAATCTCATATGGACCAAATGACCACTATGAAAAGCTGACACAAGTGGCAATAAACTAAGCAAGCATGTCTACGCAGCAGCACTTCATCCTGAACACAGTCAACCCAAGAAGCTTCCTCTTGGTGGTGGTTGGGCAGGCCCTTTCACTCTGGCCTGGTGATGCAGGTGGATTAATGTTGGCTTCAGAAGTTTAAAATCTTTAATTCAGGGATGATTTCATCCAGAAATTGAAGATTTTTCCTTCCCTTGATAGTTTCCTTAAAAGGATACGTTTCTATGGGATACTTAAAAAGGATGCCTTATCTGGGGATTGCATGAAGATGTTAGGTTTGAGGGCAATGCACCTTGAAGTCTTACTTAAAAAATAAATCTCAAGGCTTTGGGTAGTACCATGAAGACATGAAGTCAGCACTTGGATAGAGCACGGTGCTAATAATGCTAAGGTCAAAGGCTTGGATTCCCATTCTAACCAATCGTCAAAAAAAAAAAAAAAGTCAGAACTAGATAGACTAGGGAACAGTAATTCAATAATATCTGGGCTTCATATCACAATATTCTATACTCGATTTTTGCCAAAAGAGCTGCAATAACCATCTCCCCATTTTGTGTCATCTCCATTCCTCTATTATACTCATCCTTCAACCATCAGAAACACACCTGTATTCAACATAATAAGCACCTTGTCTTTGGTTAAGTGTTTTTAACTAAAGATTTTTAGTTTTATTTTTAGGTTCTTATTTTAAAATAAAACCAATANTGTTTTTAACTAAAGATTTTTAGTTTTATTTTTAGGTTCTTATTTTAAAATAAAACCAATATCCTAAGACCTAAACATATAAGGAGAAAACCACAAAGATCCAATCCGATTTAATTCAAGATTTTCCCTCTACCCTATGAAATCAAAACCATTTTATCCTGCTCAAGCTAGGATTCCCTCTCCCAGAGCACTTTCACATACATTTTCTCCTTTGATCTCTGGAAGAAGTCTGTGAAGGAGGTGGGGTGGGTACTAAGATTCCCACTTAGAGCAGGATTTGAACCAGGGTTCCGTCTTGTAGGGTCCTCCTTGGTGCTGACAGAGGTGTTCACACAGAAAATGTCTGCCTATACAGCATGAAGCTACGACAGGATGCTGCACTTTCCAGTGGGCCTCTGTGTTCTTTTCTTTGGGGTATACAAAGCATACCTGCTGTATAACTTTAGAATCCAAATGATGCATCATAATTTATGATGTGTGCACAATGTCANCGTCTTGTAGGGTCCTCCTTGGTGCTGACAGAGGTGTTCACACAGAAAATGTCTGCCTATATAGCATGAAGCTACGACAGGATGCTGCACTTTCCAGTGGGCCTCTGTGTTCTTTTCTTTGGGGTATACAAAGCATATCTGCTGTATAACTTTAGAATCCAAATGATGCATCATAATTTATGATGTGTGCACAATGTCAAAAACAATAGTGCATATGCTTTGTAAACACGTGTAGGGCCTTATGTGTGGTTCCAAACATGACCACATACTGTGAACTCTTCCAATCGCCTAATGGATTGTGTTCATTCAAGCTTTTTCTCCTGGGACTGTTTCTATACAGGAAAGAAATATCTCACTTCTCCATTCTAACACAATTTGAGTACACTTTAAGAACTTATCTATTTATTAATTTCTATATTTCATAAACAAATCATTTCAACCTTAAGTCAAACTTAGTTTGATTAAATTAATGTAAATATAAACCTCGACCATTACCCTTGAAATCTCTATAGCCTGAAGTTTCTATCACTGGCCTGGGAGACAGGAGGTCCCAGTTCTGGTTTTAGCTCTGTCACAAACCAGCTGTGTGCCTTGGGCAGTCACTTAACCTCTCTGAGCCTCAGTATGCTCATTTGTAAGAAAAGGTATTGGTCCAGAAGACATCTGTGAACTTTTCATTGCTGTGTTTGTATGATTTCTCTATTTGAGTATCTGCATAAGCAGCTATATAATAGAAACCAACCAAACACATTTCAGGGAGCTTGACAAAGCCTCGTTCTTGACGAGAGCAGGGTTTTCAGACCGCATGGAGAAGAACAGAACTGTCGCAGCTGTTGCCCAGCACCTACTTCAGTCCCAGAGTCCATCTCCTGGGAATGGGTGGAGACACGCCCCAGGCCCTCGGTCGGGGTCCCAGCTGGGGAGTGGCTCTGCTGCACCAGGTCTGGGAGGTTGATGTGGCCGGCGAAGCCATTGCTGTCGCTGTGGCCAGATCGCTTCTTCTCTCCAGATGGCTNAAGACCACAGAGTGACATCACCCCTCACATAGCATAGGTCCAGGGGCTCCAAATTGACCTGCTGGGGTATGGGAAGGTAACATTCAAATTTCTATTTTACCTAAGAAAATTAAAAAGTTAGCTTTGCTAATATTCAGTGTATAGATTGACCCTGAGACCTTATGCTCCTGCATGAGGGGCAGTAAGGGGCTGCATATGGTGTGGGGTCCCCTGCAGAGAGACAGGGACACTGTAGGTGGAGTGGCTGAGCAGGTCCCATACTCTCAAGTACCTCATCTGCACTGTTTGTGCATGTTTGCACCTGGCAGTTAATTGGATTTACAGAGCACATTACCAGGTTTCAATGAAACAAACCCACAAAACAGACACATGACCTAAAATATTGCTGAAAAGCAGCAGTAGGATGAGGTAATACTAATAGACTACATATAAATGTACTCCAGGAAAATGCACAGACGAGATACCCAACTCACAGGCTCTTTGT
>NW_007737748.1:17644-20433 GCF_000696425.1 Galeopterus variegatus | reverse complement strand
TACATATAAATGTACTCCAGGAAAATGCACAGACGAGATACCCAACTCACAGGCTCTTTGTCATTCACAAGGTCAAAACAATGATTAATAATATCTGACAGGAGTTCCAAAAAAACATTGAAATGATCTAGAAGACTACTTTAAAATATGGATTTACATCCACATCCACTATCATTGATGCTGAATCTCTCAATAAGTAGCTATGGTGCTTTGTGATATAAGCAGTGAAAAAATGACATCATCATGACTAGGAAGCATTTGAAATATCTTTTATAGCACCATTTTTTTTAACATCCTTTAAAGGTAGTTTATAATGTATTTCATATGTTAGTGCAGTAGGACAAATGTATGACTTGTGAACAAATACACTCTATTATGTGGCGTGCTCTAGAATTTTTACTGATAGTTGCATGACCTAACAAGTTTGGAAACCGCTGCTCTGAAGAGCAGTCTCCTACCAAAAATCTCAGGGAAGAAAGGATTAAAAGACAACTCTGGTTCCCCAAAGCCAGTGCCCACATTGTAGGCCTGACTAGTCTGCAGTTTTTGATTGGACATTTATGCAATCATTGAGAATTCTTAGAGCAGACACGATTACGTAATGATTTCCCTCTGCCTTTTCTTTCTGTCATTCATCGACCCAACAGTTTTGAGTGTCTACTACGTATACAGCATTCTGCAGAACATGGAACAGCTGAGAACAAGGCGGGCACACTCTGCCCTCTTTGGGTTGGGTATGGGCAAGGTTTGTGCCATTTCTTTGACCATCTCACCAGCCTGGCTTCTTCCTTCTGGAGCTTGTCCCAGCCTTACAATTACAGCTCTGCACCTGCTCTGTCTGGAAGTAAACGAAGATACTTTTGTGTGTGTGATGAAACAGACTCCCAAGCTTGTAGTCGATGTTACCAGAAAGCTTGAGAAATAAATGGAAAGCCTAGTATCCTCTATGTTTCTTGGCAACATGCTCCTGGACTACAAACTGTCCTGGAGAGGGGCGGTTTCTGGATTCATTTTGTCGCAGTGCTCATCTGTAACTTGTGATAGTGCCTATTCTCAGAGTTGAATATTTCATCTTCTAAATGACATTTAGGAAGTTCACTCCTAATTTAATGTGCACTGGGCAGCTTATCCTTCCTTTTAATTTCTGTACAAATACTGAAAAGCTTTTTAACATTTTCCCCCAACTTCCCAGTAGCATAAATCACACATGATGTCTTTAGAATTTTTCATTCTCTCTTGTATCAGCAGCATCCTGCCTCAAGCCCAAAACAGATGCAGACACATCAGTTATCCAAATAAGACCTGAAGAGGCCAATGAGGGCAAGTGGCCCAGACAGCAAGAAGCTAAAGGAATCCATCAATGACCCCTGAATTGGCCCACGTCTAAGTGTTCGCCCTTTTGTTCACTGAACCAGCACCTTCTTATTAAACACCTTCTGTGTGCCGGCCACTCTTCTGGGAACACAAAGACAAATGAACAGCAGGTCTGCCCTCTAGGGCCTCATTAACAGAACCCAACAGTGTCTCTGTTCCCTGTGCCCTCATCATTCCCATGGGGATGGGCACTAAGATGTTCTGTGTACCAACATATGCCTCATGCTAAATGTTTTAGGTAAGACATCCCATTGACTTCTTGCAATAATACATGGATTAGCTTCCATTATCCCCATTTTACAGATAGAAAAAACTACAGTACAAAAAATTCCATCAGCATGCCCTGAGTGACAACAGGTTCTGAGTGGTGAAATCAGCATCGGAACCTGGGCTGTCAGTGGCAGAGCCCAGGCGCTCTGGGCTGCACTGCCATGCAGGGGGCTGTATTCCAAGCCACAGCTGATTGCAGCAGGAGAGGACACCTGAGCCAGGTGGGATCAGATTCCCACTGGAATTTAATATCAGGCCTGAGAGATACTGGACAGTCTCTGCCAGCAGCTGATCTGGGATGCGGGGACATCCTGCAATGGAGGGAGAGAAAACAGCTGGTCTGTGGTGAGAGGGAGGACAGAGGAGGTATGTGGAGGGGAGCAGAGGTGAGGGTGAGGACATCCAGGCAGCGAGAGAGCCAGACACACGCCTGAGCTCCTGTCCCTCCTTTGCTTCTGTCTGCAGTCCAGCGTGGTGGCCCAACTCACTTCCCACCTTCGGGTTCCTCTGCATCTTCACTCCCCTATTTCTGATGCCTACCTTTCTCCCACCTTTTCTTTTCTTTTTTTCTCCCCCCTCAATTGTATTAAGTGGGTTCTTTTTCTTAAGACTTGTAACTCAAAGAGGCTTTGTAATGACAAACCAGTGTTTGGTTCAGGGGGGTAGACAGACCCTGGAGAGATATCAGCTGATACCAGGAAGGTGCTATGGACAGAGGCCCATGGAGTCCCAGTAGAGGCTTCAAGGAGAAAGGAAGGAGTGAGCCAGACCCACAGGGTCTGCTGAGTGCAGAGTAGGCAGCAGTGGGGAAGGGAGAATAGCTCTTCTAGCAGATGGGCCCGTGGACAAATGGCAGCTCACAGCAGGTGTGGTGTGCTCTAGAACTGAAGAACGGTCCCGAGGGTAGAGCACAGGGCAGTGGTGTGCTCTACAGGGGAAGTCTGCGTATCTGACACAGTGTTCTTACAGAACCATCTAGTGCACTTGCATGAGAACTACGAGTCAGTTGAGTGAGCTCCCCTCGATGTTCACCCTGGGGGACTGAACTAATAGCACCTTATAAGGTAAATCTCATTATAACGAGTTTTTATTTTATTTTCTTATTTTGTCAGGGATATACTTTAACCTGCATTTATTTTTTAATA
>NW_007737748.1:4451-16251 GCF_000696425.1 Galeopterus variegatus | reverse complement strand
CTGTCATAAATGCTGAAGCAAATTTTAAGCCACATTAGAAATTGGAGTCCTATTACTTGGACTCAAAGAGTAACTCATTCCAGAACATTCTCGCTCATGTTTTCCCAAGCTATAGTGATAGAAGCCCTCTACATATCCAATGAAATGAACCATTCACAACATTGGGAGGGTTATAAGCCAGCACTACACAATGTCAACTTCAGCAGCCAAGGCCATTTTTCATTCCAGGCATACATGAAAGGACTCTTTAAAGCCTACTCGAAAGATGTGACAAGGCCGTAAAATAAAATTCTAGCAAGTTGCTTTGTGGACTAGTCTTCCAGTTATAGCCCCACTGCCAGTGATTACTTCAAAGGCCTTATTCATCCCATCACTTCCTTTCTTTCTTACAAAAGTGAGATGCCCTTTGCCTTTTTGGAGAGCGCAGCCTACTGTTAGGGTTTCCCAACTCTATCCTGGTTGAGGAAGGAGAACGCCAGATGACATATGCTTATGTTTCAGAGGGAAGAGTGGGCAGTGATCACAAGTAAAGGGAGAACTCAACTCTGTGGAGAGAGTGAAATAAAATCGCTAACATTTATTGAATGCTTATAATTATTAACTCATTTAATCTCCTCAGCCATCTTATGTCGTATGCCATTACTTATGAAATTTTATAGATGATAAAACAGGTGCAAGGAGAGGTCACATAATGTTTTCCCAGTATGATGAGCAGCCATTACTTTCCTTCCAAGTCAAAACCTGTCTTCAAACGTGCATGGTGATGATGAAGTGAAGAGATAGCTTCTAATTTGTTAGGGCCCTTCTGGTTAGGGCTGACACAGCGGGGAGTTACCACAGGTTGGAAGGACAGATGAAAAGGGGCACGTGCCTCCCACCAAGTGAAATGATGTTTTTAGAGTTAAAAAGAAAAAAAAAAAAAAAAAAAATCAAAGTGCTAAGAGGCATTTTTAAGAAGATCTGCATACTTCTTTTGTTCTTTCACGAAAATAGCTTAATGATTATTTTAATGTTAACTAGATAAGATGATATCACCGTTTCTTGGAACTATGGAGCATTTTCTACATGAAATCTGCAAGGATAAAACCATCGGGGGGTGGTGAGCGGGTGGGGGAGCATAACACGACCACTGATGCTATTCAGAGAGACCATTCATTGCTGTTTTCCTGTTGTAGGAAACATCTGGGTTTGCCAGCTTTATATCCTCAGGCTTAAATTCTATATTCTGATTTGCATGGCTCCTGTTGAAGAATTTGGACTAATGTAATTAAGTCACACTGCAAAAGCTTAGAAGGATACAGGAAAGAAGGCGCAGACAATTAAAATCACTCAACCATTTAGAAACACAGGTCCCCGCCCCCCACCCGCCACATGCCCCAAGCTCAAAATACATGCCGTAAGCATTCTCTGTGAAAACCCTGTAGTATAAAAACCACTTAAGAAATGCACTTCCTCTACATAGTTTTTATACTAACTTACCTCTCTAATCATCAAGGTTCCTTCTCTTGAAATACTGCCGCTGAAAGTGTCCCCGTGAGAGGTCTCCAGCCCGTGCGTCCCGACCATTCCCACATTGTACTCGTTGCTCCCTGGAGCTCCTGTGGGTCTGAGAAAGGAAGGAACAATATTCATGCAATGGCAATGTATATTTGGGGAGCACCTGTTCCCTGCCCATACTAATTACTTTTGTTGCGGTAAAGTATACATAACATAGAATTTACCATTTCAACAATTTCAAGTGTACAATTCAGTGGCCTTAAGTACATTCCATATTAATTTTAATGTGCACTGATGCCTGTACTTGGGTTTCATTTCTGCAGCATCCCCTCTCAATCTATTCTCCACCCAGCAGCAGAGTAAGAGAGCTTCCTGCTCTCCATGGAAAAAATGCTGATGCGGGTGTCAGGGTCTACCAGGCTCTGCATGATCTCCTGCCACCTCCTTTGACCAGCAGACACCCCAACCTGCTTTTGCACATGTTGTTCCCTCTGCCTGGAGAGCTCTTCCCACCCTGGCTGGCTCTGGGCTGGTTCCCTCTCAGTCATTTGATTTCATCTCACATGATACTTCCTCTGAGAAGCCTTTTCTCACCACCTATTGATGTCTTATCCCACCAGCTCCTCTATTTGAAATTCTTTATCTTTTTTTTCTTTTTTATCTTTCTCCTTCTCCTCATTGGAACATATGCTTGTGAGGGCGGAGTCCTTTTCTCTTTGCTCATCATTATATATCTGGTACCCTGCATAGAGCTCGGCACATAGTAGGAGTGCAAAAGATAATCATTAGATAAATGGATTTTACATTATCTTTAAAGAAGAAATGTCAATTAAGAACATTCTGGTTTATTGGGAGCATCCATGAATGAAGATGTTTAACTCAAACAGTATTCAGCACTTTTAAAAATCTCTGCAATCTCCCCACACTGTGGTATATTTATTTCCAGTTTTTTTCTTGCTGTTGTGTTTTAAGATAGAATAGGAGGAGGTAAAAGGATCTCAACACACTCCCTGAGAGCACAGTCTCCTATGTGTCTTCATGGCACAAAGCACAGTGCCAGGGCTCAGAAAGTGATGACTGACTGCCCATAATGAGCTTCACCTGGACTGTCAGAAATGCCCCATTGGCAGGACACAGAACTTCTCTGATTGAGGAACTTGGGGAAACTGAAAACCAGGCTGGTGATGTGGCTCAGCAGGCTGAGCTTGGTACAGCACAGCTTCCAGAAGAAGGAGTCAGTGTTCAGTGCTATACTTATTGTTCCTTTATTTTAGCATGAGCTTTCCTTTAAAGCATTTTTTCTTTTTAAAATAGAAAATGCATCAAGGTTTATTTCTTGCTTAGGTGTTTTAATTGCAATGTTTACTATTTTCATTCTTTCATTTTAATTGCTTCTAATATATTTAAAATACATCTCTGTACTCTTGGATCCTATCAAAGTCCAAGGACTTGATGAAATATTCAGTCCAAGAAGCAACAAATATGTCAGATTTATGACCTCTCTGGGACAGAGAAGAAATAGTTCAAGGATTTTCTTCCAAAACAGAGAGGCGAAAAGATGAGAGGGTGAGTCCGGATAAATAAACGCATTAGCAAGATGCTTGCTTCTAAGTTACTAAGCTGGAGCAATGGATTGAATGAATCTAAATATGGGCTAGAACTTATGTGTTTTGGAAGAAATTCTAAAGAAGCACTTTTATTATCAACATTTCACCCCCAGAAAGGAATTATTAATAGTGTTCCAGAGACATGGAAAAAGAAATCAGTGCAATGAATTCCTAGTATACTGACAGATGATCAGAATAGTTCTCAAAACTATGACTTTTTCATCCATTTAACTGAAATTTTATTTTATCTTGTATGTCTCTTTTTCTTTCCTTTTCTTTGCTTTTTTAGCTGCCTTAAATTCTTATTTGGGACAGGACGGTATAAAGCCAATAAATCAGTAAGTGAAATATTTATCAAGAACCCTTCAGGAAGGGAGCCACTTTTCTTCTTCATCACTCAGGCCTTTTTTATGTCACTGAGAGGGGCTCGGGTGACCTAGTGTCACCTCAGACTGACCTTCTGTACAATCAAGTTCTCCTTCACTATTGATAGTCCTTGGGGTTCGAAGGCTAAGTATATTTTGCTTCCATGTGTTTTTTCTTTAACTGTAAGATTTTTCTGATTCTATGTAAATATTTTAATCAGAAATATGAGAATATGAATTAATTTTCATTAGAAAGTATTTTTAGAGTTAATTTCAACAAGATAATTCCCCAATTCATTTTCCACATATCTCAGTTAAACTCCTCCCCAATTTTTGTACTTTCATTACTACTTTACTAAAATTATCATCACTAGTTATACTTCTTTTCCATGTAAATTTTATAGCAAAGATTTGATTCATCAGTCTTTTGGTCCCTATCATCTTTCAAAGGCTTCTGTGGTCACTACTCCTATCAAGTCCAATTTTTCTGGATTAGTTTTAAAGACTTAACTTTTATTAAAAAGATTTGATTCATATGTCAATTAGTCACTGCTTGTTTTACCTAATGCTGGATATTTTTATTGAGACTATTTTTTCTTTGGGTCAACTTTTATACTTTAAGTTTTACGAGCCAGAGCTGCTTCATCTATGATACATTTTTATGGTGAGCAGTTTTGGCTGTTTTGAGTTTTAGTTTGCATTATTTCCACTAGTACTATTCCTTATAGATTAAAGATTATAATCTGTATTTCTTCCTTAGTCAATTTGCTTCAAAAGTTGTAAGCAATTCTTCTTAGATAGTTTAAGATTTCTCTGCTGTGTAGGATTGGTCTGTTATGAATCTCTTGTACATAATTTGCTTATTCTGTGTACCTCGTATTCATTGGCCACACCATTAATTTTCCTGCTGCCATGTTGTCTGATATAAGGTAATGGCTCTTGATTATGTAAAATTCCCACAAATACTTGCATATTACAAATTACCTCCTTAACACATTTCTTTTAAAAGGCAAAGCGCAGCCCCAGGTCATGTTTTGGGGACTGCAGAACGTTTTTGCGTCATAGAAGAGGGGTCCTTATTTAGTATGCCATCATTGATCATCCCCTTTGTCCTTCTTATTCCCCTGGCTTTTATGAGACAATCTTTACGTTGTTTTCCTTTTACCCCTCTATTCCCTGTCTTTTTCCTTCATGGGCTTGTCTTAAATGCAAGGGGTCCCCAGGATTCTGTTCACTCTGCATAACGTTTAGGCATTCCCTTATCTACGACTTTTATTATAATCATCATCCATTTGCAGAATAATCCTACATTAATACACCTAATTTCTTTACTCGGTAACTTATTTTTTAAATTCCTATTGGGTATTTCCACATTGGTGGCTCTGGGTTTCTCCAACTCAATGTGCTCCAAGCTGAAACCATTATCTTCCTTCCTATACTGATACTTCCTCCTGTATTCCTGACCTTAGTTAGTGGCATTACAAGCTATCCGTTTATCTCTGCTGGAAACCACAAGGTCATCCTGGACTTCTTTCTCTCATCTACCCCTCACATTCAGTCTAGATCCTGACTATTCTACACATGGCCCATTATTTTCCTTCCTTTCTGTGACTGTCCCAGTTAGGTGAACAACACTCTTCTTGCTGGCCACCTCATCTCCAGTCCTGTCCCGTCATACCCACTCCTCACAGTCGCAAGAGTGAGCTCTCTAAAGCACAAGTCCAACTGTGACACTCTTCTGCTTTCAACCTTCAGTAGGTCCTCATAAACCACAGATGAACTTGACCTCAGTACTGTGGCTTACAGGCCCTCCATTACCTGGTCCTTGCCTATCTCTCTAATCTAATCTAATTTTCTAACCAAATCCTGCCCCTCACTTCTAACTCTAGCAACATTTAACTTATAGTAGTTTCCTGTACACTATACTATAAAACCCTTCATGACTTTAGTCTGTCCTCTCCCTGGAAGGTCCTTTTCCATTCTCTGCATCCCTGGCTGACTCATCCTTTAAGCTGCAGTTCAGGCAGCCCTGAAGCCATTGCAGACCCACTGGGATGGTTTAGGTGGCTCTCCACTCTGCCCCCACACTTCCCTCTGTGCGTCTTTACCACTGCACTCAATGCCCAGTCCTGCAGTGATCAGATCTCATTTATGTTGGTATCTTCAGTGCCAAGCACTGTGCCTGGCATGCAGGTCTCACCTAGCAAATGTTCATTAAATCATTGAAGGTCTTGGGTCAAAGACTTCGTTTAATGTCACTGGCAGAGATTTCATTCAAGTTTATTGTCAAAATATAGCTCTTCTTCAAATTGATGAGTGATCAGCTATAAGGTTATTAACATGTTTTAAATGTCTTGAAGAACCAATGCTAAGTTTTGCCATTTTATAATATGAAAAGTAACTTTGGCATTGGGTTCATCAAGCTGTGCCAAAATGTAATTATTATTTTTATAAATAGGTGGTTATTATAGGATAACAATAACTTGGTTCAGATATGTCATAGAATTTTATAGAGTGAACCTTAATGCAGGCAAATTAAAAAAATCGGTGAGGAGGTCGGAGGATACCAGGAAAGAACGTAAGATTAAACGCAAGATTAAAGGCAAAAAAATAAATAAATAAAGGGGGGGCCCATAAGCACCACACTGTAGTTGATAAAGTTTTTCCCATGAGGGTACAGGTTGACAATTCTGATATTCCTATACATGTATACAGGAAGTGAGCAATTAAGTAAATGAGTGGTGGGTGATGGGGTCAGCTTTCTCACTATCGAGTGGAAATTTACAGATAAGCAAGGGGAATGGGTTAGAATGATTTGTGCATAAAGGATTAGAGTTTGAGATGTCAGCACAAACTCATGTTTAGCCTAATACAGATGCAGGTGGCTATATATAGCAATATTTGTAGATATATGCACAAAGATGTGTTAATATACCCAGATATATACTTCCTTGCTCTCTCAGCTAAGAGGCCCAAAAGAAATGACTCTCCAGAAGCAATGAGCCCAATGAGCACACAGATACTGGTTTCTAATATCATCTTCCAATTTAAGGAATCAGGGCTCCCTGGAGAAGTGGCTAATTCCAGGATTGGTGCAGGAAATATTCAAGATGAGCCTGGAGCATCTTGTAGTGTCAGAAAGCACAGAAGTGTTCAAATGCACACACATGTGCACGTGCTCATACACGCACACAGATGGTGGTATGTCAGTCAAAAGGGCATGGCAGCTAACTGGCAGAGCTCCCAATGGTCAAAGCTGGAACAGCCTGAATAACAAAATAAAGAAATATTGGATCATAACCCCAAGAACAAAATAATACCATGAGTCTATGCTGATACAAATTAATGACTGAATAAATTAATACATGGAGAAGAGACAAATTTCTTGTGCAGAAAAATTCAAAGTAAATTATGAATGGAGGGGAGCTCTAATGGAGGGGAGCATAATTCCCCACTCTTTAAGTGTGGGCTGTGCATAGTGGCTTCCTACCAAAGGGTACAGTGAGGAAAGGAGGGGGAAAAAGAGTCACTTTATAGTAGAGAAAACTGACAAATACTACCTCAGCCAGGTGATCAAGGTAAACATTAACAGTCACAGATCATGTTGACAGTATGCATTTTTGATATCATGTGATGAAATATCATGTCCCCTCTGTGATCCTCCTTCCAAAAACCCTTAACCGTAGTCTAATCATAAGTGTAACATCAGATAAATTCCAATGGAGGAGGATTCTACAATATTTCTAATCAGTAATCCTCAAAACTGCCAAGTTCATCAAAAACAAGGAAAGTCTGAAAAACTGTCACAGAGAAGAGTTTGATGAGACATGACAACTAAACGTAATGTGGTATCCTGGGTGAGACCCTGGAAGAGAAAAAGGACATTAAGGCAAAACCTAAGGAAATGTGAATATTCTATGAACTTTAGTTAATAATAATGTTTCAGCATTGGTGCATTGCTTATAACGTACGCACCCCACTAATGTAAGGAGCTAATAATAGAGGAAACTGTGTGGGAAGAGGGTGGTGGGATAATAACAGGAGAGCTCTCTGTACCACCTACTCAATTTTTCTGTAAATGTAAAACTATTCTAATAAATAAAATTTATTAATAAGAAAAGAATGAAAAAAAGGAAATCATAAAAAAACCCACTAAGGCTAAAACAACAACTATAACATTTTATAGTTAAGGTAATCCTTTGTTCCAAAAATTATTTTTCCAATATAGGGACTGGATAGAAAAAATTAGTTGTCTAAAATCCTATAAAGACTGTAAAAAAACCAAACCAAACCAAACAAAAACCTTCCACTGATTAGAAGGAAAACTATAGGAAATTTACTGTAATTAGGCTGCAGGTTTAGAACAATAATTTCCTCTAATTGGATTTGTCAAAGTGCTCCCGGAGATACTGATTTTATTCAATTCAGTACACACTGACTGAGTACCTGCTACTTGAAAGGCCCTCATTTTGGCACTGGGCAGTGGCTATAAAAGCTAAATGAGACATGGTTCCTAAAACTAAAGAAGTTAGCACCCGTAAGAGCATAAAAATATAACAAATACTCAAATACAAGGCAGAACACGTAAAAAAGAGTGAAGCACAAAGGAAGGGATCATTCCAAGGAAAGGCACAATATTAAAAAAGGGCAAAGCCCTTGCAGGGCTGATGAGGAGGTCTTCTTGGCTGGGGCATATGTTAGGAGCAACCACGGGCCCCAGAAGGCAAAGGGTTGTAGGAATGAGAGACAGAGTATGACCAGAGTCACCCTTCTGCAGCATGACTCAGGCCAGAGGCGGATCAGTGAATGATGGCTGGGAGGGCAGAGGGGACTTAAGGCAAGGACAGCACTATAGTGGCCTGGGAGGCGTGCAGTAGGGTCACAGTCACGGCTTCTTAGTGAGAATGGAAAGGAGGGAACACAAAGATGTGTAGCTTTCGTTGTCCACACGGCATTCAGTGAGATTCTACACGATTCGCTGACTATGCTAGTTGTAGAAGGTCCTAATCACCACAACTGGGCCTTATCTGTCCTGCTCTGACACATGCCCTGGTACTTGAGTGAAGACACTGAGACAAAAGGAGGCCTCCCTAGCTTGCTCAATATGATGCAAATCAACTTACATGCCTTTCCTTCCCTTCCTATTCTATAAAGCTTTCATTTTTCCCTGATTTTAAAAAGAGTACATGCCCATCATATAATTGGGAGTATGCATAAAATAAAAATCTTTCCTAACTGTACAACCTAGAGATAACCACTTTTATCATTTTGGTCTATTTCCTTCCACTTGTCATTTTTCTATGCATGAGGCACTGGGAAACAGTGCAATTGGTTAGTCAGGGAAAGCAAACGTAGTAATGTGCACTATTGCAGGTTATACCTTATGCAATAAATATAAAACCAGCACTGCACATAGAAAAAAGATATTCTTTTGAACACAGGAATCCACAGCTGCTTGTCTAAAGGAGCTTCATTTCTGAGAAGCTTTTTTGTGTATACTTCATGGCAGTGAGCTGTGCTATAATACATTTTGATTTTATGCTCTGAAAACACATAGCACAAAACATAAGGGTTTATCTTAACAAAAGAATATAATGGTAATATGAATGTATACACAAAGCACTCTAGGTCCCCAAACACTCTACTGCTAAAAAAACTGTTTTATAATGCATTTTTAAAAGCGAAATTCTTCGGCATGCAACTCCCTTGTTGTGGAAGAACAGACTGTGTGTATTTCACATGAATATAAAAAGACTCATATTTACCAAATTGGAGTAAACATACACACATACGTTTGTATCCTTTTCTCTCTGAGCATATCTTATATATACATAATACAATATTTAAAAATGTTCTTTAATGGATGATCTTTTAATCTATCTAAAATTTACCAATTCTTCAAGAACCACCTCTAGTCTTGCCTCCACTGTAAGCATTCCATGATAGCCTTGGTTTATTATCTCTTTCCTGGATTATATTAAGAGATCCTCTAAATTGCTTTACGAGTCTTTAGTCTGCTCCCTTTCCATATCATCTTGCTGAAATAATCTCCCTCAAACATAGTCCTGATCATGTCACTCCCCAGCTCAAGATACCTACAATGGTTCCCAATGGCTACATGATAAAGCATACACTTCTTGGTCTGGTTTCTAGCCCAAAGTCCCTGTGCCCCAAACCCCCAAACCCCCTACATTCTCACCAAACTCAACCTTCTGTGCCTTTACTTCAACTCTGCTTCCTGCCTGGTATTCTAATATTACCCTGTGTTTTTTTCTATCTTGCTGACAGTTATTTGTGTAGTTATCTTTTCTTTGGATTAGGCTATAAACTCTTCGAAGTCAGGAGCTGCAATTTCAACTCAGTGCAATTAAATGTAAATCACAGTCACTGAAGACCCAGTCTATTCCAGTTACCATGCAAGGTGTTAGGAGCAGAGAGACGAATAAGAAGACACAGTCCCCACACCTCAGGGATCTCACTGCCCAGAGAGGGAGACAAACACCTAACAAATAATCCTGATTCGAGGCACTCCCTGAAGATGCAGGAACACACACAGACACAGTGGAAGTATGGAAGAGGAGATGGGCTCTGCCTGTGGGGGCTGGGCTGTGAGTAGGTGGTTTCTAAAGGGACAGGAGAGTGCCGGAGAGCAGACAGAAGCACAGCATGGTCTGTTCAGAGGAGGTCAGAACGGTGGGTATTTCTGCAGTGTGAGAGAAGTCTTGGATTTGCCTTTAGAGGTAAGAGGATGAACACCATTGCTGGCCTTGCAAAATATGATAGGGGGCTTAAAAACCAAATGCTGTTTAACATTTCTTCCCAAACTGTCTTTGGTTCTTCCTCTAAATGTTTATGTTAGTCTGTGGTTTTCCATGTGTCTCTCTACAACTAGGATATAAACTTTCAGAAGGCAAAATCTAAGTCTGTATTTCTCAAATCTCTCAAAGTCCTCAGCATGGTTTCCAACACATAGTGGGAATTTTAGCAATCTTTTAATTTCATAATCTACTCGCCTGTTAGTTGTATACTCGGTACTTAAAGAGAATTTAAAACATCTGTTAGAAGAATTAGGCAATGATGAGTCAAGACAAAAATTGAAAGGGCCAGCATGTTTTGCAGAAATGTTCTGGATTAGTGATTTTGCCTCTAGAACAATTTTATTTGCTGTTAAAAAGCTATTTAATATGATATGTTCCAAAATGTCATATTTTAGCATGTTTATGATTGTCAGTAACTAGGTAATCAACAGTAAGATAACAAGTCTGGATTTTCAGCTATGATAATTGGATTTGCCTCTCAGAATCGCTTGTATGTAACGATGGTTAAATCAATGGATGGCATTCCCTGCAGACTGGCCAGCCCTGTCTCTCCAATCCCTACTGAATAGGACAATAATTTGTGGCCTAAAATGACATCTTCTCTATATACTGTGAGTGTGATCTAATAATCAATAATAGTAGCTGGGCAGAGGAAATAGGGTAAATAAAGAACAAAGTTGGAAAAGTTAGCATCACCTTGTATCAAAGTTATGGTAAACCAGGGCAACAGCACCTTGTGTTTATTTGGGGGAGAAATTGGGGAAGAAATAGGGAGTGGGAAATTCCTTCTTTCATAGGATCGACTCCAACGAGGGGGAAACAAGAAAAAGTAAGCTTCTCTCTCCCGCAGAAATAAGAAAAAAAAAAAAAGAAGGAAAGGCTATAAACAGTAAGGAAAACACAGGTAGGTATAAATATAGATATAAATATACAAAAAGAAGACTACGAAGAGACCAGCAGAAGGTATGTGGCAAAGACACGGGTACAGAAAAAAGGATCAAGTAAAAGAGACAATGAAGGAATGAAGGAGTTGAAGTAGAAAATCATGACAGGGTGTGTGTAAGTCAGACACTGGGAAGATTCTCTGCATGGTTATCTGACTCCCGATTCTCTGCTGGGACGCTAACCCACGCTGCCATGTGCATTCCTCCTTACTTGGTGGTAGTGATGATGAAGGAAATGTATGTGTCATGTTGCTAATTTTAGTCCCTAAATGTCATTGTCTGTGATTTCACTCTTCAGTTCTAGAGGGAAAGGCACATGTCAACAGTCTGGCTGTCAACAGTTTGCCCTGAAGATGAAAAAAACCAAGAGTCACCAAAGGGACAGTTACTCCAACAGCAATGGGTAGAAGGTAAAGCATATGCAATCCTAGAAATGCTACATTTCTAAGTGATTGTGTCTATGGATAGAGATAATTATAGAACTAAGCTCTTATAGAAACCCCAATCCCCAAAGTCCCTTTATCTTGCCAGAGACCGATATATGATTTTATATTGAACTCCCATCTCTC
>NW_007737748.1:2233-3973 GCF_000696425.1 Galeopterus variegatus | reverse complement strand
TTACTCCAACAGCAATGGGTAGAAGGTAAAGCATATGCAATCCTAGAAATGCTACATTTCTGAGTGATTGTGTCTATGGATAGAGATAATTATAGAACTAAGCTCTTATAGAAACCCAAATCGCCAAAGTCCCTTTATCTTGCCAGAGACCGATATATGATTTTATATTGAACTCCCATCTCTCATTCTTTTGTCTAGGAGGCTGAGTCCCCTCCTGGTCTGCACTTTGAAGGCAGTCCTCTTACATCAGCCTGGGTATGTCGCTGACAGCCACGGTCCCGTCGTGGGTCTCACTCTCTCCGTCCTCCTCCTCTTCTTCACTACTCTCTGACTCCTCGCTGGAGGAGGAGTAATCTGTCACCTTCTTCAGCGGACGGTTTGTTTCTTCAATCCGGAGTTCCCTTAATTCTTTGGCTAATGCCGTCAAATCCTACAAAAGAAAAGTTTGGTCAGCATACGAATTGTAGATCCAACCAAAGCTATGTCTCTCAGCAAGTCAGTGCTCCAGCTTAAGCAACAAGAAAAGAAGCTCTGCACAAAACTGTGACACACACAGTTACCGCACGGAACTAAGAAAACAATGTCTGTAGCGCGTAGAAACTAGAAAAGAAAGATGAAATCAATTTAAACTTTGTTCAAAACCAACAGCTAGACTGAGACTGCTCACTTTTGAATATATACATGTATATATGCGTATGTGTGTTGTGCGTACACACATATATACAAACATTGGGTTCTCATTTTATTTTGGGAAGGTGAAGTTGGTCACCCTCAGAGTGAATGGGAAAAAATGCAGGATTAGAAATTGTTTCCTAGTATTCTGGGACTCCTGCCCACGCCAAAGTGATGGCCTTTCCCCTCTATGATCACTACTGTACCAAAATCTAGCATCAGTCATAGAACAGAGCAATTCCCAAGATTCCAGCTGCTACAATGATTCATTTGGCATGTCAAATGATGGCCCACGCCAAAGTCTAGTGCCACTGAAATTTATAGCCATAGAGCTGAGTTAATCAAGAGAAAAAAAAAGAGTTCTCTTCCAGAATGATAGGTATTTCATTTTCTTTTGTTTTAAATTCCAGTCAGCTGGCAGAAACCCTGGTGAAGAACACTGAAATGAATGTGCAAACACCAAAAGTAAGAGATAATTTCTCAGTTTTCCATGAGTGTGATGAAACCTTTAGCCTTATGGATGTGATGATGTGGTGTTTAATCACCAGGCACATTGCAGGCAGTGTGCTGAATATCTGACTATCTTTTATTTTACATGCTTTCAGAGCAGTGCAGAGGGAAGCAGTTCTGCAAAAGCATGGCTGCTCTAACTTGCATCGGTTAAACTGCCCACAGCTTGCAGCATGCAAATGAGGAAAAAGCAATTTGACATCAGTCTTACCATTTCTCCCTATATTAGTGACCCATTGGGAATCAGAGCATTTGGTGAGAGACAGGGGATTAGGGAGAAAGAAACTCATTGAAAAACCCTAAATCCCACAATTTTCTTATGGCCATATTCTCTCTTTATTTCAATCCAGAAACGTATTTATCCAATTCACCTGCTGTAGGATTAGAGCAATCTGGGTGATCTAAATGACGTTTGATAATCTATCCAAATCGGTTAGAAGAAAAACAGTGATAAATGTGCATAGTTAAGTCATGATTTTATTTTGAGAAGACAAAAAACCATCATGTTTCTCTATTGTCACCTTTATGTCAGGCATTACTATTAAGGTAAAGACTAGG
>NW_007737748.1:0-1181 GCF_000696425.1 Galeopterus variegatus | reverse complement strand
ACCATCATGTTTCTCTATTGTCACCTTTATGTCAGGCATTACTATTAAGGTAAAGACTAGGAGAGGAGACACTTCAGGTGTTTTATTTGGTCTAGAAATTTAGAAAGTTCAAGGTGTTAAGTGAAGGAGTCATTTCTTTCTAATATCATAGAAATAAAAGGGAAGTAACAATGACTTTTAAATTTATCCTGAAGTCACCTAAATTGAAGCCGTTGAAGAAGAGAAGCTTCTGAAAACTCAAACTGTGCGTTTTATATACACAAACACACTTGCCAGGGCTTTTACACACATGCATACTCGCATACACACGTGGCCTCAACCTCAGGGGATGGTTCTCGCCATCTGTGAAAGGGGAAGTAGAATTGTATTGAAAAGGTTCAGTGATGTTTAACTATCATGCATACAATGCAAAGAAGAGGAAAACTATAACATAGGTAGAATTTTATGCAAATTTGTTTCTGGTTTCTTTGTCTATGAGCCAAAATAGGAAAAGCTAATATCCAGATTTCAGCTTTTTCCTTCTTATTTCCTCTTGACAATTGCCAGTGCTAATCTTTATCACATGGAGAAGAATGTCAAAGGTATGCTATACTTGAGCATACTGGGAAAAAAAGTTTAGAAACTTGTTAAAGTTATGAAAGGAAAAGGATATTATAATCTTCCAAACCAGTAAAATAATAACAAATTAGATAAATTTATTTTATATTTTGACTTTTATATGCTAGGATGATGTTAAGTCTCACCAAAGAATATAACTAGTATTTCAAATGCTACTTGGCATTAAAAATTACATTTTATTATAATTTAAAGAGAGAATATGGTTTAAAAGAGTTTATTTCTATTGTTAATAATTCTGAGTAAAATATAATACTATTAGATATTATTTATTTAAATTAATGATAAATTTCCCCAAAGGCTTGGTTTTCCTTATCTCTGACATTTCAAAACAAGACAAAAGAGATTTAAAAATATATCAAAATTATTTAGAAATATTTAGCTAATCCACAAGCCATTGATTTAAAGAACCTTTCAGTTCTTTAAAGTGACCTAAATTTTTCTTCATACTATTTAAAAACACTTTAAAGTTCTGACCTGCTTTATAATTTCACTTTTAATTAATTTTTTTTGTTTCTGTGTTATTTTTAAAAGCTGTCTTTCCTGAAACGTTAGAAATAATTGCA
>NW_007737747.1:35666-50171 GCF_000696425.1 Galeopterus variegatus | reverse complement strand
GTGATGGGACACAATAACTAACTACATTGTATATTGACAAAATAAAAATTAAAAAAAATGTGAAAAAAAAATAAAGAGTTTACATATAAAATATGAAAAACATAAAATGTGAAGTTCTTTTTATTTCTGGATGCTCTTCAGTTATAAAAGCCTATGTAACAGAGAGAATGCATGCACACTATAAAAGAAAAAAATGAAATTGGAAACCAAGTGAGAGGATGAAGACAGAAAGCAGGTGCCCAGCTGCTCTGGATTCAAGTTGCCAGACCCAGATGAGTTATAGTTCAGGATTCTAAAAGAACGTGTGTACTCTCTGCCCATCTCCCAGTCCCACTGTCTGGAGTGGAGGGGAGCCCAGACCTCTCCTTCCTACCGGCCCTGGCACGTCCTCACCACCACCATCTGCTCTGAGACCACAAGAAACCACGGAACCAGATCACTTCTCTGTATCCTCACTGGACTCTCCATATGGCTCCAGGGTGTCCACTTTCCATTCCTGTTTCCTACCACACTCCTTCATTCCAGAAACTCTTTCATGGTGCATCTGGAACTCAGGCTCCACCAGAAACCTGCCACATTGCCTCTTTTCTGAAAGTTCTTTTACATTCGATCCCTAGCTCTCCCCTGAGGGTACTTGTTCCCCTGCAGTCCTGGAAGTATTATATTTTTAAAAAACTATCATTTATTGAAGGCTTACTGGGTGCCAAGCAAGTGTCCCATGGTCATGACATAGGCCCATTTTACAGATGATAAAACAGGCCCAGAGAAGTATCTTTTTTTTTTTTTTAACATAGAAGGATCATTTTTCCAGGCAAAGATTATTTTTTAAAGATATGCTGTGCTGTTTTTTTTCTCCTTTTAAAATTAATATTTATCTATTGTAGAACATTTCATGATTATAGAAAAGCATAAGGAAAAAAATGAATTCCCACTATCCAGAATCAACTCAATGTCTTGGTGAATTACTTCTAATCCTCTTTTTAAAATATGGATAAATTAAATCAAAAATAAAAGTGTACTGTATATAGAGTTTGTATATTATTTTTCATTTTTGCATATCACAAGCATATCCCCAGAATAGTAAATCTTCTTTGAAAACACATTTCTTTATAGCTACATAATACTCCATCTTATAGTCATACTGTTTTCATTCATTTAATGTTTAATTTTAAAACTACAATGGACTAGCACTACATCCCTGCCATATTGGCTAAAATGAAAAGGACAGACACTACCAAGTGTTGGCAAGGATGTGAAGCAACTGAAATGTTCATACATTCCCAGAGGGAATGTAAATTAGAACAGCCATTTTACAAAACTTTTGTAGTATCTACCAAAGCTAAAAATATACATACACCCTGATCTAGCAATTCTACTCCTGGATAAATATGCAACAGAAAAGAATGTGATTGTCCATAGGAGACATGCACAAGCCTTCATAGTCACTGTATTCATAAACTAGAAGCAACCCAATGTTCATCACAATAAATGGATTTGTAAGTTGTGGTATATTCATACAATGAGATATCACAAAACTATGTAAAACAACACACTACTGCTGCATGCAACACCACCAAGAAGCCAGACATAAAAAAAAAAAAATGTACTGTATGAGTTCACTTAAATAAAGTTCATAAGCAGGCAAAACTAGTCTATAATAACAGAAGTGAGAATAATGGTCACCATTTGGAAGGTTGCTATTAACTAGGAGAGAGAATGAGGGGGCTTCCTGGGGTGCTGAAAATGTCCTGTATCTTGAAATGGATGGTGTTGTGTTAATACCCCCATGTGAAAATCAATCAAGCTATACCCTTAAGATCTGTACACTTTATTGTATGTAATTTCTGGATATAAGTCAGACTTCAATAAAAACAAAGCAAAAAGAAACATTTAATGAGCAGCTGCCATGTCAAGAAATAAGAATATACAAGGCCCTAGGGACATCACAGCCATAGTCTGGCCTGCCTCTGAGCATTCATCTAATTTTGAACAATTAGGCTTTTGCAAATATTTCTACGCCTAAAGCAATAGAAGAAATTGTTAAGGTAAATGTCAAATGCTTGACTAGATGAAGAATAAATTCTAAAAATTTCTTCAACTTTGTATTTAAAAAATTCCAAACCTATAAAAAATTGTAAAAATAGTCTAATGAAAACCTTTACATCCTTCATCTACATATTTGCCATTTGTTAACATTTTGCCACATTTTTTCTCTATATTACATTCCTTGTATATGGAGAGACAGATACATGTGACAGAAAATTGGGGAGCAAGAGCTGAATCTTTTGAAAGTGCAGGTCTCATAACACTTTACCTCTAAATACTACAGTATATATTTCCTAAGAATAAGGACATTCCCTTTTCATTTCACGTTCAGGAAATTTAACATTGATTCAAAGTATATCATCTAAAATACAGCCAATATTGAATGTTCCCCAATCATCTGGTAACATCCTATAAGCATTTCTTTATCCCCCAGTGTAGGATTCAATCAAGTGTCATGCTTTTCATGTGTCACTTTAGTCTTCTTGCACCTGGGAGAATCCCCGGAGTTTTTCTGACTTTCAAGACATTGACATTTATGAAGAGTCCAGGCTAGTGGCTGTGCAGCCTCCGGAGAGTCTTGAGTCATTTTACTCCCACATCCCTGTGCTCCTTGAGCCTGTGTGCTCCTGAGGGACCCTTCTCCCACCCCCCAGCTCCAACCCCCCATCATCAGACCAGGATACACGGTACCCCTCCTTGTAGTCATCTGCGGACCCCAGCCTCCCCTCGTTCCTATCATTTAAGCTCTTGGTTCACTGTAGCTCATTCTCTTCAACCCTAGTTCTTTTTTAATTCTTGCTGATTTTGAAATCCACATACATGATCCTTCCACTCCCTCGTCTTCCTGTCCTGCCTGCTGCTTCAACCATTCGCTCCCATTTGCACACTCTGAATCTTTTTATACCCAACAAGAGCAACCCACAGTAATGTCAATGTCAAACTCCTACTCTCCAAACACCTTCCCCTTCTCCAGCCCGCTTCATCCAGCACCCCAATACCAACAATGCTCCCCCCCGGCCAGGCTGCAGATCCCCCTGCCACGGCCTTTGAACTGTGCTTCACCCTGCACGTGCTTCCTTCCCTCCCCGGAGCTGAAGTCAGCCTGCTCCTTATAATCCTCTCGTGTGTCTCAACTCTCCTGCCCGTCTCCCCCTGTGCTTGGCAAAATCCTAAGCCCTAAATGCAACTCTTCACCTACTCTGCACCTGCACCTGTGGAGCCAAGCAGGACTAAAGCAAAACACAAACTAGCTGACTGGTCTCATTTTAAATGTACAGCTGCTGATCTCAAGAGAGCTCTTTGTGCTGCTTAGAGATGGTACCACCTCCTCGTTCATTCACACACTCACCCCACGAGGTGACAGTCACACCGCTAATTCTCCCAAACTTCCAACACCTCCTCCCCCAACCTTGCTTTCTGTTTCAGAGTAAATAGAAACAAACAGAAAAGAAATTGTACAAGCCTCTCCTCCCCCTGCCATATATACAACCTACCAGAATCTGTAAACACATGCTCTGCCTCCTCTCTTGCTAGATGCTGGCACGGCTGACCCTTCAAGGGGTACCCTGGTTTCATCCCCTCCGCCTGCTCAAAGACGTGCAGCAATTCTCTGGCTCCTGGGTCTCGTCAATGTTTTCCCTTCTACTGGGTCATTTCCTTTTGTACATAAGCATGTCATTCCCTCAGATAAATAAAAACGCTCTACTTACATTTCCAGTTGCCACCTCCTCCTTTTAAATCAGTTTTATGAGGTGAAATTTATGTACAATAAAATGGGCCTATTACAAGTGTATAATTCAATCTGTTTTGACAAATGTTTACATCCTTGTAACCATAACAATTAAATTGCTATTGTGTTTTCTATTTTGTCATATTTCAATTTGGGTTATGATGTGTCTTTCAAGAAATGTGTCCATTTCATCCAAGTCTCAAGCTTATTTTCATAAAGTTCTTAATGATATCTGCTTGTTATCTTTTTTAATGTCCCTAGAATCTGCAGCAATATCACCCTTTCTTTCATTCTTGGAACAGGTAATTTCTCTCTCTCTCTCCTGGCTAGAGGTTTATTGATTTTGTTGCTCTCAAAGAACCAGCATTTTGTTTAATTGTTTTTGTTTTCTGTTAGTTATCCATTCCTATGTCATTGATCTCTCATTTTTATTTTATTATCTCTTTTTTCTACTTATGATTTTAACGTGCTGTTCCTTTTTCTAACTTCTTAAGGTAGTAGTTTAGATTGATTTTTTTTTCTTCTAATATAAGTATTTAAAGCATAAGTTTGCTTTAAGTACTGCTTAAGCTGCATCTCACAAACTTTGCTATGTTGTGGTCTCATTTTCGTTCAGTTAAAAAGATTCTAATTTTCCTTATGATTTCTATCCAAGGGTTATTTAGTAATATGCCATTTATTTCCAAGTAGGAATTTTTCAGATATCTTTGTTACTGATTTCCAACTGAATCCCACTGGAAACTGAAAACATCCCCCATATGATTTTAATTCTTTTAAACTTACAATTTGAATTCTTTAAACTTGCTTCATGGCCCAGCATAGGGTCTATCCTGGTGAAAATTCCATATGCCCTTGAATAGCAAGTTATTCTGCTATTGTTCAGTATAGTGTTCTATAAATATCAATTAGGTCAAATTTTTTGATAGTGTTATTCAGGTTTTACTGATTTTCTGTCTGCTTGTTCTATTACTGGGAGAACTATTGAAATCTTCAACTATACATCTGTATTTGTCTAATCTCCTTTCTGTTCTGTCACTTTTTACTTTATGCGTTTGAAGATATGTAATAAGGTACAGACACAATCAAGATTGCTATATCTCTTTGATCCTTTTATCATTATAAAATGTCCAACTTTTTCTGGTATTACTTGTCCTAAATCTTATTTTCTCCTACAACTGCTATTACCACTCCAGCTTTCTAATGACTAGAGATTTCACAGTGTATCTTTTTCCATTCTTTTATTTTTAATCTATTTGTGTCTTTATATTTAAAATGTGTTTCTTATATACCGTATATGGTAGGTTCTTGCTTTTTTAAAAAAAATCTAGCAATCTCTGCCTTTTAATTGGAGTGCTTATACATTTATATTTAATGTAATTAGGGACATATTGGTTTAAAGTGTTGGCATTGTGAAAACCAATTGTGACAAACTGAAATGTTTGTCTCATCTTTTCTTTGTTCCTTTTTTTCTTTTTTTCCTGACTTTTCCTAGATTATGTATTTTTTATCTTATTTCCACAATTGGCTTACTAACTATACCATTTTGTTTCTTTTAGTGTTCTAAGGTTTACAGTACACATCTTTAAGTTACCACAGTCTACCTTCAGATAAAATTATACTACTTTACATATAATTCAAGAACCTGAAAACGGATTTCTTTCATTTCCCTACATTTGTCTTTTGTGCTATTATGCCATACAATTTACCTTTATATAAGTCCCAAAATATATTATTACAATTATTATATAAACAGCCAATTATCTTTTTTTTTTTTTTGTCTTTTGTCTTTTTTCCGTGTCCAGCAACGGATCACAACCCTCAGTGTTGCCCCCGTACCAGGCCGGGGACCGGCAACGGGATTGCAACCCTCGGTGTTGCTCCCGCGCCTCACTCAGCCAGCGAGCGGGAACCGGTCTGTATGTGGGATCCGAACCCTTGGGCGGGAGTGCCGCCGCGCTTCCCAAGCAGCGCACTATCCAGTGCGCCACCGGGCCGGCCCCAGCCAATTATCTTTTTTAAAAATTTTTTAAAAAATGACTTTTGAAAATGCTTCTATATTCACCCATGTATTTACCAGTTCTAAAACTCTACATTTCTTTGTATAGATACAACTTTCCATCTGATATAATTTTCCTCTAGTTCTTTGTCTCTTAAAAATATTTTTCCTTGGAATAATAAAAAAAAAAAAAGAAGCTCATAATGCTATGTTGGTCTCAACATTTTTTAGCAATGAACTAAAATCCAAATAATCTGAGAGCCCCTGGAATATATGATTTGGCCAGAGGAGAGAGCAGTGTTTTAAAACCAATTTTATGTTCAGCGTGACCCAATATTGTTGAATGGCTGCCAAAAAGTAAGTTCCATCTCAGACTTCATTAACAGAATGATAAACCTCAGAATAAGAACAATAATACTGTGCTCCAATTTCTTCAGATCACTTGGAATGTTGTGTTTAGCTCTAGGTTTCACAATTCTAGGTTTGTTAACACACCTGAGTATGTTCAAAGATGACCAAGTGGGATAATAAAAAATCTAGAAATTAAAAGTGGGGCCATTAGAGGAAGCAGAGATGTTTAACCCCCAAAGAAAGAGAAGAAACTGACAACTGCTTTCAAATATTTGAAGGACTGTTATGCAGAAAAGGCTTTATACCTATTGGGAGTTGCTGCAGTGGTCAGAACAGAACTAATGGGTAGAATTTCCAAGTAGGAAAATTTTGATTCAGTTTGGCTCAGATCTTTGCAAGAATGGAAGAAGCTATTTTTGAGTAATGAGTTTTAATCAGAGATAGTGATCAAGCAGAGGCTGTCAGAAAGCACAAATGCCCTGCCTTGTAGAGAGGTTGTGGAGGAGAGTCATGCGTTGGGTGTAAGAATTAATTGTTTAACACCTAAGCTCCTTTCCAAATCTGAACATTTTCATGTTTTAACTAAAGCGTGACTATCCCTTAGTGTATTTTTCTAAGCCAAATTTCCCTATAGAATAGAGGTTTAGGCAAAGTTCACATGCTAAGGCTTTACTGGGAGTCTCAATCCCAGGGCAAGAAAAAAGAAATTAGGTGGGAAAAGAGAGAAAGCAAATACCAAGTGGTGTTGTAACAACTGGCCACATCTTCAGGACAAAGCACAGCCAGCCTCTCCTCTCCCCTCCCCACTCGCCACATGAGTCTTCACCACCCCCCACACCCCGGGACCCTGAAGCATTGCATGTCCCTGTGCACTCTGGAACTTCCTAGATGCCCTCTGTCCCTTTTCACCCACCCCCCACTCCTTCCACTCTTTACCTAATGAGCAGTTGATACGTGGAAGACATCAACACGATCCCACATTTGGGTATCATTATTTTGATCACTTATAAGTTGCATGATCTTGAGCAAGTCATTTAAACTCTGTTCCTCAGTTCCCTCATGTATTCAAAAGAAAGAGAAAGACAATCTCACTTTACTTTTAAGAATGTTTTAGGCACATACAAGAAACTATATGTGAAAATGCCTCATATTTATACTTTATATATATATATATAATGACTTTACCTGAATGGACAAGAAAGTAATGGCTTGCCATGGCAAAGACCACATGAAATCAAAGCCTCCAGGGACTTGTATGAGTTTCCTGTTGCTGTTGTAACAAATTTCTACAAACTTGGTAGGTTAAAACAATGCAAATTTATTGTCTTACAGTTCTGAAGGTCAGAAGTCTGAAAAATGGGTCTTACTGGACTAAAATGTAGGGGCCAGCAAGACTGCATTTCTTTCCAGATTCTGTAAGGGAGAGTCCATTTTCCTGCAAACCTTCTAGAGGCTGCTTTCTTTCCTTGGCTCATGGCCCCTTTCTCCATTTCCAAAGCCAGCAATGGCACTTGAGTCCTTCTCATGCTACCTCAGTCTGACCCCCTCTTCTCCCTCCCTTTTCCACTTTTAAAGTGATTACATTGAGCCCACCTGGGTAATACAGGATAATATTTCTATTTTAAGGCCAGCCAATTAGCAACCTTAATTCCATCTGCAACCTTAATTCCTCTTTGCCATGTAATGTATTGTATTCACAGGTTCCAGGAATCAGAATGTAGACATCTTTGTAGAGCCATTATTCTACCTACCACAGGGTCAAACCTTGCATTTGACATTTATGAAAATAAAATAGGTTCCAAATCCTATTATTGCTTCTCAGAAGATAGCAGGATATTGTAGAAAGAATTTGAATTAGATGCACACCTATCTTGAATCCTGGCTTCACAACCAACCAGCTAGGTAAACCCAGAGAAGTTACGTAGCCTCTGCTCACTTTTAAAACAAGGAAGATGAGGTCTGTTTTACCAGGTTTCTGGAAATGAAGTGTATGACACACCCACAATGCTTAGCACTTGCCACAGGCTCAACTAATGTCTGTCCCCACCAGCAATCTTCCTGAGTTCCAGGAATTTTTTCACAAAAAACTGCCTCCCAATAAAGCAGGACTTTTCTTACTAGATTTTTCCTACATTATTCAAACTCTATTTTATTCACATGCTTTTCCCTAAGTATAGCCCACAAACATTTTTTATGCTTTATGTGCAACTTCCCTCTTCTTATCTTCCGACTCATTTGTTTATCTGAGTCATATTTGACCTCATTCTGGAATATATGCCTAAAAGCTACTTCCCAATTCAAGAGAGCCAAGCTGCTCATTTTTTTTCCAAACTCTGTGACATCTTTATTTCCTGACACCTTTTTCCACAAGGTTGACTGTGCACGTGTGGAATTGTTTAGTTTAATTGCTGGAAAGAACATCCCTGCAGCTGGCAGAGCCAGGCATTGAGCGATGAGGAACGGAATCATTTTTTTAACAAGGCAATGCCTCCTCAGAGTGTGGTCACTGCTTTACAGGCAAAGTAAACAACTTCCATATGTTCAATTACCCAGCTTGTCTACTGAGACCTCCTTGCCACAGTGAAGGCTGGATGGGTGAGGATCTAGAACAAGCTCTCAGTACACATTACACAGGAGGCAGATGGCCAGGCCCAGAGGACAGAGCCCTCCCATGCCAGGCTTCACGAGAGGCTTATCTCCAAGGAGCCATTGCTTATGCAGCCTGGGGATGGTTGGTGTGGCAGAACAATGAGGTCATTGCATGGGGTTCTACCCAGCCTTTTCGTGCAGAGTAAGACACAGGGTGCAGAGGCTGTCGCCATCACCTGGAGGACAGGGTCCATGGAGGAGTAAACCCAGAGCCTCTCTTGTGTTCGGCAGGGCATGGGGACCCTGGGAGCTCAGGTCCCTTCTGCACCCACTGATCCCAACCTGCTGAGCCCCTCTTCATCCAAGGTCTGCACCCCTACATCACATAGCCTGACCCACCCCTTGGAGGGCCCTCCTAGGACTAGATTACTGTCTTACCTGTCATCAAGGGACGATGTAAAAAATGGCCAACCAGAAACTACTTCTACCAGTTTTTCTGTATGTGCTGTAAGTGTGCATCCCAGAAGCCATGCACGCCTCTTTAAAAAACAGATCACAGAAGCAGTCTAACTTTGGGTCAGAAATGACTCCAGGCTTACCCTATTTCCATCTCCTCTGACATCTTCAAACATCGCTGCCTTCTTTTCCACACACACACACACACACACACACACACACGTGGGCCCAGACCCACGTGGCTTGGAGACCTGGCGTGTTGGTTCATTCTGACCCTGGCCTGGCATCTCCTCGGGGCACCTCCTACACCTGATCACTCACCATCTCAGCACCACTTTCTAAGGGACGGAGATGAGACAGTTCCTGAACAGTGAGAAACATTGGACGTAATGATATTGAGCCCCCAACTGAAGAAGGCTTTTGTAGCAAATTTCTGAGAAAGGTTATTTTTTGTGATGAATTGTTTTGATCTATTGGTCAGATGAGAGCAACCTGTCCCTCGGGTGCCCGGAAACTCTCCACCCTGTTTTACATTCATTTGTAGCAACTATTCTAAGTCTGTTTTCTGTTTATTGTCTCCACACCCGCCCAGTGTTTCATAGCCCTGGTCGGCACTGTGGAGAAAGTGCGAGCTCCACGATCAGACACAAGTGGTTTTGTATTCCGGGTGTACCACAGACTAGTCAAATGAATGTAGGTGCATAATTTAACTTCTCTAAATATCAGCTTCTCCATGTGAACATAGAGATAAAATACCTAGTCTCCAAGTGGGTTTTATCATTGTTGAGATTCAACAAGCTAATGTCTGTACCGAACATGGGAAATGCTCAAAACATGTGAATTCCCTTCCCTTTTTCTTTTTTTAATGGACCCACCCTAGCTATTTTTTGTTTATGGGTACATTTTGGAAGTAGACAGAGTATCCACACCAAACAAATAAACAAACATTAAAATTGGTGCTTTGGGGCCAGCCCGGTGGCGCACTGGAGAGTGCGCCGCTTGGGAGCGTGGCGGCGCTCCTGCCGAGGGTTCGGATCCCATGTGGAGACCGGTTCCCGCTCACTGGCTGAGCGCAGTGTGGGCGCAACACCGAGGGTTGCGATCCTGTTACCGGTCAGTAAAAAAGACAAAAAGGAAAAAGAAAAAAATTGGTGCTTTGTGTTGCCTGACCTGTTGCTGCTAGGATGGCCAAGTTTTAAGCAACGGGACAGTCAGAACCTAACACTTGACAGATGGGGTTGGTGCATGAGCCAAAAATGCAAATTTGTTCTCCAGTTTCAGTTCCCCAAAACACTACGGGGATCCCCAAGACCAGCTCCCAAGTAAGAAGTATTGCTGTAGCTGTAAATAGTTGAGAATGGTCTCCAAGATCATCAACACAAGTGAAAGCCAGAAACAAATGGTACTGCACAACTGTGCCTGGCCCAGGAACAGATGCTGAGCAGGTTAAAAATAAAATGCCTACACATGAGTTTGTGCTGCTGAGCTTGAGGTGTTAGCTGTAAAGCTCACTCCTTTTAACCTGAACTCTTATTACTGGTAGGCATAACTTTAAGCAAATAACAACTTTAGCAGACTGAAAAAAAAGATTTGACTCATCAGAGTTAGAGTGGACACGCTGCAGTATGAGAAACAGGCCTTTTTCCTGTCCCCCAAGATCCTACCCGTTCTCCTCGAGGAGAGACAGTGAAAAAGAGACAAGAAACTAAAGAGAATCAAATTAGAACTATAAACCAGCAAACATTTATAGGAAAGGGAGCCATAGGCCCCAATAATGCCTGCTGTCTGTGGTTGTTAATAGTGCTTCTTTTCACTCTATTGATACCTACTGTATTGATACCTACTGTATACCTACAAACATAGCTAGCCCATGTGGTAGGTACTGCATACCTACCGTATTTCTTTTCTTTTATTTATACCTACTGTATGAGTTTACTAGGGCTGCCATAACAAACTGGGTAGCATAAATGCAGAAATTTAGTCTCACAATACTGGGGGCTAGAAGGCCGAGATCGAGACATCAGCAGGGTTGGTTTCTTCCGAGAGCTGGGCGGGAGAATCTGTTTCAGGCCCCTCCACAGCTTCTGGCAGTTTGCTGGCAACCACCGATGTTCCTTGGCTTGTAGTCACATCACCCCGATCTCTGCCTTCATGTTCTCATGGCGTTCTCCCTGTGTGCGGTGCTGTCCACATCTCCTCTTTTTATGTGGACACCAGTCATATTGGATTAGAGGCCATCCCTACTCTGGTATGACCTTATCTTAACTAATTACATCTGCAGTGACCTTATTTCCAAATAAGGTCACATTCTCAGGTACTGAGGGTTAGGACTTCAACATATGAATTTTAGTGGGACACAATTCAACCCATAACACCTCCTATGTGGCAAACCTTTGCTGGATGTTGAGGGATAGAAAGATGAGTCCACACAGTCTGTACTTGATTTACCCACAGTCTGGAGTAGAACACGTCGAGTAGAATATTCTGGAAGCCACAATACAGTTGATGGGCAGGACAACTGGAAATATGCATGAAGTTCCTTTGGAGCATGAAGGAAAGAAGCTTAGAGAAATAACGCTTGAGTATTTGCGTTGAGCGGCACAATCTTTAAATTGCTCCTAACGAAACTGAGGGAGATTTTAGTATCTAAGACTTTGTTTACCGGAACACATTTGCAAAGCCAGGCACCTATCTATAGTGTAAAACTATACAGTTGTTGTTAAAACCAATATGACATTGTAAGCAGTTTGGTCTAAAATTGAAAACGTAAAGACTGTTATGAGCTGAACTTTGTTCCTGAAAATTCATGCATTTAAGTCCTGACCCCTAGCTCCTCAGAATTCAACCGTTTCAGAGATAAAGTCTCTAAAAAGGTAAGTTGAGATGACGTCTTTAGGGTGGGCCCTGCCTGACCCAGTATGATTTGTGTCCCTATAAGAAGAGATTAGGGCACCCCGGGAGAGCCATCAGGGATGTGCATGCGCAGAGGAAGGGCCCCGGGAGCGCACAGGGGGGCTGCTGGAGAACCTCACCTGCCAACACCTTGATCTTGGACTTCCAGCCCCAAGAACTGTGAGAAAATAAAACTCTGTTGTTTAGGCCACCTAGTCTGTGGTATTTTGCTGGGGCAGCCCTAGCAGACTAACACAGACAGTTACTAGGTCGGAGTCCTCACGAGCTTGTTGTTGGCTAGCTTGTTTTGCATCTTAATGTTTAACTTCAAATTAATACCTGAATACATCCCCTTTCTACCCAAACTTCTCCTCTCCCCGCGTAGCCACTGCTACATTTGGAAGCGTGCATGTGCATTTGTAGGAGTCTTTTTTATAGATGCAACGGCATCATACATTGTATTCTGCAACTCATTTTTCTTTGTTTAGTAAAGTGGCTCTGAAATCTTTCTGTATTTTAACATTTTCCTTTCTGATATTCCTTTAAATTGCCTCTAGTGTTTGCTACTAAAGTCTATTTTTTAAAAACAGCTCTTTAGGTCTCGTTGACAGTTTAAATGGTCTGGTTTCTTTAAACTTGCATAGGGATTAGAATGGTTATCTTGAATAAACGGTCTATGCCTCTGAAAATTGCAAAAATAACAAAGGTCCTCAGTTTCTTAAGAATTCAGCAAAGGTATATTCCTTAAGTTCATGGTTTCAATAATAATAATAATAAAACTCCAATAGAACAGAGTTACTTTTCTAGCACATAGAACTTACACTCAAACCTAAATGGATTTCTGACTTATTAGTACTTAATTTTCTAAAATGTGGACTGAATGCTGCTGACAAGGCTTGGTGGGACTCTGCTCCTTTAGACTTTAGCTATAATGCTGGAAATGCACAAGGCCTGGTGACCATTTGCATTTTTTTGTAACCCAGTATGGGTCCGGACTGTTTTGAATTAAAATCACCCCTAGGCTAAGAGAGGTTGATATAATTTATTTTAGGCTTTGAGTGACATAGCAGATGTGACAACTCCTTCAATTTGCCATTACCTTTGAGAGATTTAACTCTAAGTGTTTTACAATGTTTTCGGTGCATACAATTGTTTTAATTTATCTCCAAAGGATTTTTACTTTAACTGTAGTTGAATGTTCAGTCAGTTATTACTTGTAAAGTTTATCCATTCAATTTAACAGCAAATAGCTTTTATTTGAAGTCTAGAACAAATCAAACACAATAATCTGATAGGATGTGTACTGAATAAAGAAATCTAGAAATTTTATTTAAAAATCAATCTGAGACAAACAGCATACAGAATGTCCTAATGCGAGTTGATATTAAGTGCCTATTAGGTTGTAGTTAGAATATACCACTTTAACTCAAAGTAGTAATAATTTAAAGAAAATTCTTTTAAATATTTACAATATTGATTAAAATGTGAACCTTGCAGTTCTGAGCACAAAAAGCAATAAAACTTTTATTTTAAATTGTCATCAACGCTCCCATCGCTCAAAAGCTTCATCAGCTTTTCCATCGATGTTGAATTGACCACGAACGTGCAATTGAGGACGGTCAAATCAGGTCTCTGAAGACGTTAACCAGTATTAATAACAATTATAGAAGTACTGATAGAATAACAGGAGTACCTATTATCCAATTTAATAAGTGACACATCTGCATCTAAAATTTTACAGGATTTGGGGTAGTTATAGGAATTCAGACTTACAGAAAGCTGCCCTAGATGTTCTCATACACAAGGTTCTCTTCTCCCCTCCTAGTGGTCAGCTGTCGTTGGAGGCAAGAGCAATAAAGGAACGTCCTTGTCCATTTTATACTCAGCCGTGAGCAAGCTGCAGAGGGTGGGACACCTCTGAAGGGAGCCCTGCCCCACTGTTGGGACCACTCTTTAGCCTGCGTAGTCCTGAACTTGGTTCTGAAATTCCACCACAGTTCCATCTCAGCAAAAAAAATCATTTTAGCCCTCCTTTTTTTCTCTTAGAAAGGTTGGAGCTAGGTCACTGCAAAAGTGCAATTCCTGGTGGCTCCTGCCATTAGAAGGTAGGAAGGCACAGTGACAAGGGCTTTGGTGTCAGACTGGCATGGGCTCCGCTCTCGGTTTCCACACTCACAAGCTGTGGGATCTGTAGAAGTTATTTAACCTCCTTAAACCCTAGTGTCCTCAACTGAAAAGTAGTACCAATACTACTCACAACACAGGGTGACTCTGGTTGTTGAAAGAGAAGTATACCGTGCATCCCATGAAGCTTTCCCCTCTTTCCCTGGATAAGTAACCACATTACCTCAGTTTGGATCAGACTCACCAAAACCAGCCCAGTCAAGGATTAGAAAGGTGGACCCAACTATATGCTGCCTACAAGAGACCCACCTCACCCATAAAG
>NW_007737747.1:27945-32780 GCF_000696425.1 Galeopterus variegatus | reverse complement strand
AACTATACCTTTTTGAAGTTGTTACAACAAGCAAATGGAAAGGACATTCTTGGGGGGGAGGCGAGACAGGTAGGAGGGAGGGAGGTGTCGGTGATGGGCCATAATAATCATATACATTGTATATTGACAAAATAAAAATTTAACGAAAAAAAATAAAATTAAATTAAAAAAAAAAAAAAACAGCCCAGTCAAGATCAGAGGAGGTGGGCTGCAAACACGTGGTTTATCAAACCTTGATCACATGAAGCATCATGTACTGGTAAGGAAGAGAGCGCCCCCTATCTGCAGTGGGCTGCGAGAGCCAGGCAGGGGCAGCAATTACAGACCCCGAACAAAACAAAGTTGTCATGTTGTCAAGACCTGTTTACATTTATTAAAAAAAATTAGCATTAATACTGATATTTTTGTGTGTGGAATTTATAAAAGAATCACAGAAAACAAATAATACCTTACACATCAGAGAAATTATAAACATGCTACAAATAGCAGGAAATACATTTACAATTGTCATACTTTATCATTCAAACATTAAATTATTAAAGAAAAACTCATTAAAATGAAGTACTTTAAAAATAAGCAAAAAACTACATAAATGGAGAACATTTAGTCATAAATAAGTGAGAACAAAATAATAAATTTGATCTTTTTTCATAGCTCAATCTTAAACAAAGAGGCTCAATGGTGTCATTGTTGGAGAACACATTTTTGTTGAAAAATTTTGCAACCATTGAAAAAGCTTTTTCATCTTACACTAGTTAGAGAAATTGAGAGGCGACAGCTAACTTCGATGATCTCCTTAGGCTCCATCTTCAAAGAATCTCATGTTCTGCTTGATAACTCTAAAGAATTCTTTTAAAATAACTTCCTGAGGTCTTTGGGTCTTTGAGGGGAAGGATTAGGGGAAGCAGTCAAGGACTGAAAGGTTTTTTTGGCAGCACATTGTAGTTTTGTTTCAAACAAAGAATCTCAGTTTTATCTTTGCCTTTTTGCTTTATCACCTATAGATACAGATTCCAACTCAGGGATTTTACACCCCGTTCATTAATATTCTGCTTGTATCCTACTTGTTAGGAAAATTTTGGAGTGAGAAATAGCCTTGCCACAGAAGTTTTCCTCCTTTAATGCCTTCTAAAGGAATGCAGCTTTGTCCTATTTGAAAATTAACACAGCGTGGAATTCTCTGAGTACTTCATAAAGCATAACATGGCCCCAATTCCAGATCATTTAAATATTTCAAAAAAAGTTTCACCTGGGGCCGGCCCGGTGGTGCACTGCTACAGTGCGCCGCTTGGGAAGCGCGGCGGCGCTCCCGCCGAGGGTTCGGATCCCACATACAGACTGGTTCCCACTCACTGGCTGAGCGAGGCACGGGAGCAACACCGAGGGCTGCGGTCCCGTTGCCGGTCCCGGTCCGGTACGGGGGCGACACTGAGGGTTGTGATCCGTTGCTGGACACGGAAAAAGACAAAAAAAAAGTTTCACCTACAGAAACATTTATAGTTCATACTCAAAATTGGAACCCTGACTGACATACTATTAGTTATCACTGATGCTGTTTGTACGCATTCACTCAAAACCCTTTCTCTGAGCACGTATTCCTTGCCAGGTCTTCTGCTAGTCATTAAGGATAAATAGAGAACATGACCAGTATTCTTATTCCTGTCCTTGGGGTGCTTATGGCCTAATGTGAGACATAATAAACAATTAAATAAATACTTGCAAATGGGGACTTGTACTTGGAGGAAGATAACTGAGCTAGAAAGCAAATGTCTTTCTGAGGGTTGACATTTAGGCTGAGTCATAAATGATAAGAAAAATCTAATAATGACTAAGCAGATAAAGAAGAATGTTCCAGACAGGGGAGGAGTGAGTGCAAAGGCCCGCGGCAGGACAGAGCACGGTGTATTCCAGGAACACAGACATGCCCATGTGACTGGTACAGAGGGAGAGCAGGAGACAGTCACGGGGCAAGGTCATGAAGTTAAGAGGATCCAGAACAGGCAAAACCTTGTGAGCCTTTATCTTTAGGGCAATGAACGTCACTGAAGGGTTTCAATTTTAGGCAATTGACATAATTTGACTTTCAGGGAATACTTTGTGGAAAACCGGTGGGAGGAGGCAAGAGAGAAAACAGTGAGACCAGTGAGGAAGCTGCTGCCACCAGCCACATGAGCCTTGACTGTGGTTCTGACCCAGATCATTGCGGTGGAGACAGAGAACTAGTCTCACACCAGCATGCTTTGAAATGCAGCCAACATAACTCTCCGTGGGGTTAGAGGAGAATAGAAATGCAAAGAGCCCAGGACGGTCCCCAGTAACTAGGGGCTTTAGTGACCAGGTGGGCGACGGTGCCTCTGACTGGGACAAGAGGAGAGGGGAGGGTCAGATTCGACTGAGAGAGGGGCTTCAGGGTTCCGTTTTCACATCTTATTTGAGATGCCTCTGAGACGTCTAAGTGGAAGTGTTGGTAAGAGAGAGCGTAGACAGTGACTGGAGGGCCCGGCACCACGCCTGAGAAAGCCCCACATCCAGCGGCTGCAGAGAGGAGGAGAGGCCCGCAGAGGAGAACGAAAGGGAGGAGTCGGGGTGCAGGAGCCAAACGAGGACGGCCTGGTATCTCAGAGGCCAGGAGAGATGCTCGGGCGCTCACGAGCGAACAGCGTTCCAGGAACAGAGGTCGAGCATGCCCAGCAGAGCGACCAGGACCACAAGGTGCGCTGGCACTGGCAGCGTGCAGGTTGCTGGCAATCTAGGGACGCCCAGCCTCAGTGCCGGGGCAGGTACGTGGAATGGGGCTGGGCTGGTGAGGACGTGCAGACAGCTTTGCAGTCAGCCTTTTCGAAAGCTTTTGCTCTTTTGCCAAGCAGAGGAGTGCAAGACAGGACCCCACACCACCAAGAGGAGAGACGATCATTTTTCCCAGCTCCCCGCTCTCAACCCCTCAGCCTGAATACTCTACCCAAACCGCAAAGCCTCTTCCTCCGGCTTCACCCTCCTGCCCCCCGACGTCCTCCTAATCGCCTGGGTGAGGGTGGCAGTGAGAAGGAGCCACTTGCTTCTGACCTCCACGCTGGACATCTGTCAACTGTGCTGCCCAGGACCCCTCTCCGCTCCTCCTGCCAGCAAGCCCCAACCCCTGCCCCACACCGTTTTCGACTCTGACTAGCTCGAGTTTCTATCATTTACAACCAAGAGACCCCAACTCATTCACCCTTTCCTCTGAAACGGTTCAAGTCCAGCTTTTCTTGTCGTTCTCACTCAGCTAACAAGGAGGTAGGACATGAAAAAGAGTAAGAAACAGTGGAGAGAAGGAAATGAAGTAGAACTTGTACGAATGCAATTGTTCTCACAACATTGTGATTTTTCCAATTTTATTTTGTTAAGCTAACCACATTATATTGACTTTTCAAAGCAGAGCCAGTGCTTTAGAAAGAGATTACATGGCTTTTATTGAAATCGCAGAATAGCTTTATTTTGTACATGCCCTCTGTAATGGCCTGGAGGGGGAAGGGATGTGTAATAAATGTAAAAAAAAAAAAAAAAAAAAAAAAAAAAAAAAAAAAAATAAAAAAAAAAAAAAAATATTAGCCTTAAAAAGAAGAAAATTCTGCAATATGCAACAACTTGAAAGACCTTGAGGATATTATGCTAAGCAAAATAAGCCAAATACAGAAAGACAAGTGTTGCATGATTCCACTTATATGTGGTATCTAAAAAAGTCATGAAGATGCTGGCTGTTATGTAATTGAATAAAGGTAGAAATTGGAGATCAGAAAGAAGAGAAAAGAAATGAAATGAAATAAGAGGCAGCAAATTTAACTGATTCTCATGCCACCAGCCACTTCAACTCTCCTCTGCAAATTGGACATCTTTTCTGTATTTGCAGCTAAGTGCCAAAGCCTCAGACCCCAGACTATTGCAGAGTGTTCCTGGGGTCCAGCATCTAACCCACATCCCTCTCGCCTCATCTGCCCATGTCCTGCCACCACAAATGAAAAAGTGCCTCCCAACGATACAGGGCGTATTCCTCCACTTTCCCCACGTCTCCCCATCCCACCACTTCTGGGCAGGTCCAAGCCGTGGGAGTTTGGGCAGCCCCAGGAGCATACGTGCTTTTTTCTCTAAAAGCCCTTGTGGGAAGTCCCCGCTGTTCTCTGGTGGTAAAAACAATGTCTGTGTTGCTCATTCTGTATTTTCAGTGCCTCGCACAGTGCCTGGCACGTGGTAGACACTCAACAGCATTTCTTGAAAGAATAAATGGATGAATGTATGGAGCTTCCCGGGAGGGTATATTCACACGCTAAACACCTGGTCTGTATGCCCATATGCTTCTATTTGCCTCTAAAGAAGTTTCTTCTGTTTGTTTTTGTGTCTTTGTTCCTCGGGGCAGGGGAACAATTCACAACAGTGAAATGCTCTTTGCTGAATCACAAAACGTGAAAGTAGAAGGATCAGAGCGTGGCCATCTGTGAAGCCCGTGACTCCTCGGACGCTCTGCTTCCCTCCCAGGCCTCACCCTCAGTGCTTGTCTCCCTCCTCACCTCTCATTTCTCGTCCTCGGCTTTCTCTGTCCCCCCACCTCTCTCCTGCTTTCCCATCCTACTCACCTTATCTCCAGGGCTGAGCTGTTTAAAGTGTAGCTCATGAGGATCGAACCAATGGATTAAAGACTTAAATATAAGACCTGAAACTATAAAAATCCTAAAAGAAAACATAGAGGAAACACTTCAGAAAACAGGACGGCAAAGACTTTATGAATAAGACTCCAAAACACGCAACAAAAGAAAAAAATAAACAAAGGGGATTGTATCCAACTAAAAAGCTTCTGCAAAGCA
>NW_007737747.1:25159-27571 GCF_000696425.1 Galeopterus variegatus | reverse complement strand
GCAACAAAAGAAAAAAATAAACAAAGGGGATTGTATCCAACTAAAAAGCTTCTGCAAAGCAAAAGAAACAACAGAGTGAAAAGAAGTATTTGTTTTGTTTTGTTTTTATTGGAATCTAATTGATTATACATGTTTGTAGGGTACAGATTTGAATATCAATACCTGTGTATGATATGTGATGATCAACTCAGGATAATCAGTATATTCATCGTTACAAAACATAATCATTCTTTGTGATCCTTAACCAATTTCTTGCTAAAACCCCTGCCCTTTTCCCACCTTTAGTAACCACAGTTCTGCTCTCTCCTTTTGAAAGTTCAATATATTATTGTAATTGAGTTTCTCTTCCTTTTTTTCTTTCTTTTTTATTTATTTGCTCCCACTTACGAGTGAGGACATGTAGTATTTCTCTTTCTGTGCCTGGCTTACATCACTTAACAACATTTTCTTCAAGCTTATCCATATTGCTGTGAATGGCAGAATTTCCTTCTTTTTGATGGCTGAGTAGTATTCCACTGTGTATGTATAGCACATTTTCCTTACCTAGTCGTCCACTGATAGACATTTAGGTTGGTTCCATATCTTGGCTCTTATAAACAGAGCTGTGATGAACATGGGAGTGCAGGTGTCCCTTCAACATGATGTTTTCTATTCCTTTGGGTATATACCCAGCCGTGGGATTGCTGGATCGTACGACAGTTCTATCTGTAGTTGCCTGAGGAAACTCCAGACTGTTTACCAGAATAGATGCACTAATTTACAGTCCCACCAACAGTGTAGAGGGTTCCCCTTTCTCAACATCCTCACCTGCATTTGTTATTCTCAGTCTATTTGATAATGGCCAGTCTAACTAGGGTGAAATGATATCTCAGTGTGGTTTTGATTTGCATTTCCCTGATGCTTAGTGGTGATGAGCATTTTTTTTCATGTGCCTGTTGGCCATTTGTATATAATCATATGAGAAATGTCTATGCAGCTCCTTTGCCCGTTTATTAATCAGTTTACTTTTTTTTTTTTTTTACTGTTAAGTTGTTTGAGTTTCTTATACATTCTGTATTTTAATCCCTTTTTGGATGCATAGTTTGCAAATATTTTCTCCTAATCTGCAGGTTGTCTTTTCACTCTGTGAATTGTTTCTTTTGCTTTGCAGAAGCTTTTTAGTTGGATACAATCCCCTTTGTTTATTTCTTCTTTCGTTGCCTGTGCTTTTGGCGTCTTTTCCATCCTACTTTCTGAAGTGTTTCCTGGAGGAAGAAGGAGTAGGAGGAAAGGACGAAGAGTGGGAAGAGAAGACTCAACAGAGAGGGCGCTGGAGTAGCTGGAGTTCCAATATCCAGGTGGACAATTAGCTGGAGAGGAAGTCAAAAGCCAGGCATTTGGGCCCCTTTAGGCCATGTGTAAGACTCTAATCTTTATCTTAAGAGCAATAGGAAACCATTGACTAGTTTCAAGTGGGAGGGGGCAGTGACATTATCATGTGTTGAGATATTTAAAGTATATTAACGTGTGACTGAGCCTTTCTTTTTTTGCAGTCCTCAGTCAAAGCAGCTATTGCTGGAGAGCATTACAACTGTGCTTTTCTGGAAAGCAAAGACAAAGACAGGGTCAAGTTTGCATCATCGCCTTCCACTTCAGAGATAATAGAAATAGAAAGCGACTCAAAAGGTGCAGCCCTGAAGAGAGCAGGGTGATAAAGCTCCTTCCAAAGTGAATGGATAACACACTTGAGCAAAGCTCTGATCTGTAAGAGCAGAGCTTTTAGTGAATCAAAAGGCGCAGCCCTGAAGAGAGCAGGGTGATAAAGCTCCTTCCAAAGTGAATGGATAACACACTTGAGTACAGTGTGTGGGGAGGAGGGCGTGAATTAGCAGGATGGGTACCGAGGCCAGAGGGCCTCCTTGACCTGTAGGAACCACATCAAGGACAGAGAAGAGCCTGCATGGAGAGACAGCCCACTCGGCCCCAGCAAGCACCACATGGGGGCCCAGCCAACCCCGCACTGTCTACACCTGCTGGAGAGCACGCTGCCCGACAGGCCTGGCTGAGGGGCCGTCTTTCTGGCTGCTGCACCTCACCCACCATTTGACCAGCAGGAGCAATATCAGATCCTGCTCAGCCACCCAAACTCTCACCCTCTCATGGTACAATGGCTCATGACACGTGTAAGTTCCCTTCCCTGAGAGATGTTATGAGCAGCAACGTGGGCCTACCCAAGTGTGGTAGTGATGCTGAGGATGGCAAAGCCCCTCAGTGCCTGCAGTACCACCCAGGCCAAAAAGATGGTGAGACCCATCCCAGTTATAAATGAGATTGAGAGCTGAATGCTGAGCAGTCATGTGGAAAAACAAAAGACCTGAATAGCCAAAGCAATCCTGGGCAATAAATAAATAAACAAATAAAGCCAGAGGCATT
>NW_007737747.1:23763-24864 GCF_000696425.1 Galeopterus variegatus | reverse complement strand
ACCTGAATAGCCAAAGCAATCCTGGGCAATAAATAAATAAACAAATAAAGCCAGAGGCATTACACTACCTGACTTCAAATTCTACTACTTTTGCAGTGGCCCAGGCAAAAGGCAGCAGTAGCCTGGGCTAAGGTGACAGCGTCTCTGTGGATGCAGAGAAGGATTGGATTCCGAGATATTGCTGAGATACACTGACAGGATGTAAAGCAGGAGCAGATGCGGAAATGCGAGATAATTATATTGATTTGGTTTCCACTGTAGTGCTGAACCACAAACAACCTCGGATTCTCTGTGGCTTACAATAATCATTTATTTTCCCTGTTAACAGGTCTGCAGATTGGCTGGGGGGCATTTCTGCTTCAGGTTGCAGGGGAGGTTCAGGGCATCCCCATGTGCCTCTCATTCTAGGACCTGCAGCTACATAGGGGAGCTACACCCAGCCCTGCCATGGCGATGGCAAAAGGGCAGGAGGCCAGGCCGAAACACACAGCACATTACAAGCCAAAGGCAGAGGAAGGCCTAAAAAGTATCTTCTTGTATCCCATCGGCCAAAGGACACCATAGACAAAGCCCAAAGACAGTGGGGCAAGGAGTCCCAGCGAAGCCATGGCGAGGATAAAGTGTGACTATAATGCTGCTTGTCTTAAGAATCCACGGTGGCTCCCGGGTTTCTGGCTTGCATAGCTGGAGAGACTGTGCACCCTCCCCTGAGAAAGGGAGTGCCAGATGTGGACCAGGTTTGGGGAGATGATGAGCTCAGCCTCAGATATTTGGGTTTAGGATGCCTTTGGATACCAAAGTGACAGCTGCAGAGAAGTCTGGCCTATGGTATATGTCTGGGAGTTGTAGCAAAAGCCACCAGCTGTCCCCTAATACCCTTTCACTACCCCTCTTCTTTAGTGTCAGAACAAGTCATTTTTAGCTGGCCACCATATCTCCTTTGATCTAGGCAGTCACCTGACTAAATTTTAACCAATGAAATATTAAAAGTCTCACGTATGATTTTCGTGAAGAATCCTAAAAGAAAGAAAGAGTGTGTTCACACTTCTGCCAGCGGGAAAGAGTGTGTCCACGCTCCTGCCTTCTTCCTTCCCGCTGGCA
>NW_007737747.1:16324-22565 GCF_000696425.1 Galeopterus variegatus | reverse complement strand
AAGACATGGGAGCAGCACAGTGTCTGACCCACAAGAAGTGTTCTCTGGAGTGTTAAGGAAGAAAAAAAAAACCCGATTATGCCTATTAAAACATAATTCCTAACAATTTTTGAGAAATTCTTAAACCACTGTCTACATGAGCACTGCCCCGGTGCTTAGGAGGAGAAGTGCTTGGTTCCAGCCTTCCAATCGACGGGAGTCAGAGCAGATGGAGGAACAGACGTCCTCAGCGCCAGCCACGCTCTCCCTTAAACCCTAGGCTCTGCGCCCCACACCCCTGCCCCCTCCAGACCTTCGAACCAACTTCCACTGGCCTGTCCCCGTCCCTTCCCCACGCTGCTTCTCACTATTTTTCTGATGAAAGATCTGATAACCCGTTGCTCAAAACTGTCTTGCTCAGAATTTCTTCCAGGAATCGCTACTGACTATGTTATGAAGTTCAAATTTCTTATTAGACATACAAATCTTTCAAGAGACAACCCCGAGCTTTTTCTCTAGCCTCACATCTCCATATTATGTCTCATCCACGTGAAACTACAAGCCCCAGTCAACATATACTGAGACCCCAGTGAGTGCCACTCAGTTGTCACTAGTCAACCCATAGAACAATGGGAGATAATAAAATATTGTTGTAAGACACTAAGTTGTTGGGTGGTATGTTTCACAGCAATAGATGACCAGAACAGAAATTGGTATACCCGGAATTGGTATACCAATTCTGGATGGTGGCCAGAATGCTTATGGACATATGGACGGTAAAGACCCTTCTACAGGGCCTCAGATGGAAATAAGAAGGAATTTATTGGAAACTGGGGCAAAGATCACTCTTGCTATAAACTGGCAAGGAACTTGGCTGCATTGTGTCCATGCNTCTTCTTTAGTGTCAGAACAAGTCATTTTTAGCTGGCCACCATATCTCCTTTGATCTAGGCAGTCACCTGACTAAATTTTAACCAATGAAATATTAAAAGTCTCACGTATGATTTTCGTGAAGAATCCTAAAAGAAAGAAAGAGTGTGTTCACACTTCTGCCAGCGGGAAAGAGTGTGTCCACGCTCCTGCCTTCTTCCTTCCCGCTGGCAGAAGTGTGGTTTCGATGGCTAGAGCCCAAGAAGTCATCTTGGACCAGGAGGTAAAAGTCTAATTTGCCAGTGGCGGAACCACGAGAGAGGACGCCTGTTCCCTGATGGTCCCACTGCTGCCACCCCAGCCCTGGACTGCCCACGTCTACGTGAGTAAGAAACACACTTTTACAGTGTTTAAATTACTGATATTTGGAGTTTCCTGTCATGTGCAGTCAAATCCAACCCTCACTGTTCCATGAGTCATGGGAACAGAACAGTCCTGGAAGCCACTGAGTTTAGAATCAGGTTTCCAAGAAGAGAGCATGGGGTGAGAAGTGGGAGAGCCTGGGACCGAGCTTTGAGAATGGCCACGTAGAAGAGACAGAAAGGGACAGAGAGCAAGCAGTGAGAGAGGTAGAAGGAACGCTGGAACGAATGTCATGGGTGTGAAGGAAGAGACTGTCTCAGGAGGAAAGGAATTGTTGAAAACGGGGATCATGGTGGCGAGTCAGTTAGATGACAGCAGAGGACAAGAGCTAAGTTCAGTGTGTGACAAAGACATGGGAGCAGCACAGTGTCTGACCCACAAGAAGTGTTCTCTGGAGTGTTAAGGAAGGAAAAAAAACCCAATTATGCCTATTAAAACATAATTCCTAACAATTTTCAAGAAATTCTTAAACCACTGTCTACATGAGCACTGCCCCGATGCTTAGGAGGAGAAGTGCTTGGTTCCAGCCTTCCAATCGACGGGAGTCAGAGCAGATGGANCTAGGACTTTGTGGAAGTTGCAATTTAGGAGTTGTGAGCCAGAGCATTTGGTGGAAGAAATTTCTAAGCAGCAAAGCATTCAGGAAGCTGCATGGCTCCCTGTAACAGCCGATGCTGAGTTATGGCAGAAAAGGCATGAGGCAAAGCCAGAATTTATAATTCAAAAGAAACCAGAGACCCCACGTACGAACCACCTGCTGTGCCCTGCCAACCCACAGACCATAAGAGGTAACAGTAAATTGTTGTTTCCATGCCACTACCTTTTCACATGGCTTGTTGGGTCTTTAGTCCTTGTTTTTTGAATTTGTGACTGAATTCAGTACAGTTCAGAATTTTTAAAGTAAGTAATAAAATAGAAAACAAAGACAGATATTTATACCACATACCAAGTTGCAAGGTTATCAATTCACAGCTTTTGGCTTCAGGTAATAGATGACCCAAATGGCGAATCAGGCTTCAATGAGGGGTTGGCAGATTTTTGGTAAAGGGCTGCGTAGAAAGTGTATCAGTCTTTGCCTCTGTCACAGCTGCAACTACGTGGCTCTGCCATTGCTGTCAATACTCGTATGTAAACAAAGGAGCACGGCTGTGTTCCAACACAGTCCTATATTTATAAAAACAGGCAGCAGGCCAATTTGGCCCATGGACCACAGTTTGCCTAAATAGTAAGGGGATTTATTATGTTGTAAAAATAAGTGAGGGTAGTTAATTCAATGGATCAACAACGGATCAACGTGAACACGTGTTCCTTCCACCTTTCTGCTCTGCCATCCTCAATTTGTGGTTTTTGTCCTCAAACTAGTCCCCCCATGGTCCTGAAATGACTGCTGCAGCCCTGAGGATCTCACCCTCACACTCATGTCCCAAGCAAGGAGAGAGAATATTCCTTCTCTCTGTCCTTTGTGAGAGCTGTGAGAACTTTCTGAGAAGCCCTCCAGCTGACTTCTCATGCCTCATTGACCAGAAATGCATCTCACAGCCATTCATAAAACAGCAGTTACCATGATTGGCTTAATCTTAGACCACTGAAGCCTCACGCCCTGGGAAGCTTCACTCAGAACAGGAGCAAGACGCGGTTCTGTTAGCAAGGAGCATAGCTACTGAGTAGGCGACCAGCAGGGGCTGCCACGTGGCATTGCCATGGGAAGGAGCGAGAGATATGGACGAGGAGAGACAGGAGTTTTGGTCAGAATGAGATTAGAAGTGGTATCAGGTTCCAGGTGGAACAGAGGATGGGAGAGGTAAGCACAGGGTGCCTCGACTACACTTAAAAAATGCAAAACAAAAAGACCCACCTCTTGGCACACATCCAGCGAAGGAACCAGCCTGGCATCAAGCTGAAGCTGGGTGGAATAAAAGATTTTGCCAACATGCGCCCTCCCTCACTTTGCTAGGGAATGGAATTAAGTTAGAATGAAAGAACCTGACAAAACATGCTGCTGGAACAAAACACGGTCTCCTGCCACATGTGCCCCAGGCACCTGTGACTCTAAATGGACCAGGCCAGTGTCCCGGGGAGACCCATAGCTTGGCTGGAGATGGCAGAAGATTACGGCTCTTCAGCAGCCTTGGCTTNCTTAATCTTAGACCACTGAAGCCTCACGCCCTGGGAAGCTTCACTCAGAACAGGAGCAAGATGCGGTTCTGTTAGCAAGGAGCATAGCTACTGAGTAGGCGACCCGCAGGGGCTGCCACGTGGCATTGTCATGGGAAGGAGCGAGAGATATGGACGAGGAGAGACAGGAGTTTTGGTCAGAATGAGATTAGAAGTGGTATCAGGTTCCAGGTGGAACAGAGGATGGGAGAGGTAAGCACAGGGTGCCTCGACTACACTTAAAAAATGCAAAACAAAAAGACCCACCTCTTGGCACACATCCAGCGAAGGAACCAGCCTGGCATCAAGCTCTGTGTTCCAACACAGTCCTATATTTATAAAAACAGGCAGCAGGCCAATTTGGCCCATGGACCACAGTTTGCTTAAATAGTAAGGGGATTTATTATGTTGTAAAAATAAGTGAGGGTAGTTAATTCAATGGATCAACAATGGATCAACGTGAACACGTGTTCCTTCCACCTTTCTGCTCTGCCATCCTCAATTTGTGGTTTTTGTCCTCAAACTAGTCCCCCCATGGTCCTGAAATGACTGCTGCAGCCCTGAGGATCTCACCCTCACACTCATGTCCCAAGCAAGGAGAGAGAATATTCCTTCTCTCTGTCCTTTGTGAGAGCTGTGAGAACTTTCTGAGAAGCCCTCCAGCTGACTTCTCATGCCTCATTGACCAGAAATGCATCTCACAGCCATTCATAAAACAGCAGTTACCATGATTGGCTTAATCTTAGACCACTGAAGCCTCACGCCCTGGGAAGCTTCACTCAGAACAGGAGCAAGACGCGGTTCTGTTAGCAAGGAGCATAGCTACTGAGTAGGCGACCAGCAGGGGCTGCCACGTGGCATTGTCATGGGAAGGAGCGAGAGATATGGACGAGGAGAGACAGGAGTTTTGGTCAGAATGAGATTAGAAGTGGTATCAGGTTCCAGGTGGAACAGAGGATGGGAGAGGTAAGCACAGGGTGCCTCGACTACACTTAAAAAATGCAAAACAAAAAGACCCACCTCTTGGCACACATCCAGCGAAGGAACCAGCCTGGCATCAAGCTGAAGCTGGGTGGAATAAAAGATTTTGCCGACACGCGCCCTCCCTCACTTTGCTAGGGAATGGAATTAAGTTAGAATGAAAGAACCTGACAAAACATGCTGCTGGAACAAAACACGGTCTCCTGCCACATGTGCCCCAGGCACCTGTGACTCTAAATGGACCAGGCCAGTGTCCCAGGGAGACCCATAGCTTGGCTGGAGATGGCAGAAGATTACGGCTCTTCAGCAGCCTTGGCTTGGTCTGGGGGTCTTTCTCCCACTGTCGAACCACACACGAAAGCTGACACCACACACACTGGATGGACGAGGCAGAACCTCTGTAGAATCTGGAGAAAAGAGCTTCATTGTTTACTGACTAGCAGGGGCATGGGGACTTTTTATGCAAATGACACCTGGCAGCTGCCTCTGCAGATTGTAGGTGACAGGAGGGCTGTGGGTAGCCCTGTGTTGCTGTCCCTCCTCCTGGTGGCCTTTAGGTCTCTGTGGACTCCAGACAGCTGTGCACAGCCAAGCCCACATCCACAGGAAGCTTCAGCCCTTTGGTGGTGGCCAATGACTCCGTGTGTACTGCTTGAAGTCACTTTCTTCAGGGAAACTCTCCTAATCCTTCCCACAGGGGACACTGCCCACTCCTTCCTCTCACCCCCCCACCCTCACAGCCACCTATTTGTCTATCTCCTCCACTAGCTATGAGGTCCTTGAGCGTGGGGCTGGAACTTCCTCATCTTGACATTCCCAGTAGCCACCACCATCCTGATGCACAGTAGGCTCTGAGTGTGAGTTTGATGCAGGGAAGGTTGGTGGGGGGAGTCAGCCCTTCTGATTCCCCAGATAGTCAGCGCTGCCTGAAGCCCACACACATGTGCCCTTGAGCCAGGATCCTGCAAGCTGAGAAGTCAAGGCCAGTTGTTTTTGCTTTCTTTCTTTCTTTTTTGATTTACTTATATGCTTTATTACTTACAAGGGGTCTTCAAAAAGTTCATGGAAAGATTTGTATTATCTCTTAATTCTGTTTTTCTAGGAACTTTTTTTTAAACATTTATTTGTACATATTTGTGGGGTACAGTGTGTTGTTCCAATACATGCATATACTGCACAAAGATTCACTTAGGGTAGATAGCACAGGTTTGTACTGGTTAAACCACCACTTCCCCAACACTCCATCCTTCTCCCTGCCTCAGGTAACCACTACTCTACTCTCTACTTCTATGAGAACCACTTTTTGTGTTTTTCCTTAGATTCCATGTATGAATGAGATCGTGCTGTGTTTGTCTCTCTGTGCCTGACTTACTTCACTTAACATGGTCTCCAGTTCCATCTATGTTGCTGTACATGACAGTATTTCATTGTTTTAAATAGCTGAATAGTATTCTGTTGTATATATCTACCACAGTTTTTTATCCATTCATTTGTTGATAGACATTTAGGTTGATTCCATCTCTTGGCTATTGTGAATAGTGTTGCAATGAACATGGGGGTGCAGGTGTTTCGTTGCTATATTGATTTCATTTCCTTTGGGTATATACCCAGGAGTGGGATTGCAGGGTCTTAAGGTAGTTCATTTTTTAGTTCTCTGAGAAAACTCTATACTGTTTTCCACAGTAGCTGTACCAATTTACACTCCCACCAACAGTGTAGGAGGGCTCCCTTTTCTTCACATCCTCGCCAGCATTTATTTTCTGTCTTTTTGACAATAGCCATTTCACCTGGAGTAAAGGGATATCTCATTGCGGCTTTAATTTGCATTTCCCTG
>NW_007737747.1:0-15400 GCF_000696425.1 Galeopterus variegatus | reverse complement strand
AGGTTTAATAGTTTTAGTTGTAGAGGTCTTTCACCTCCTTGGTCAAATTTACTCCTAGATATTTTTTTTTTTTTGGTAGCTATTGTGAATGGGATTGCTTCCTTGGTTTCTTCTTCAGATATTTCATTATTGGCATATAAAAATAATAGTGATTTTTGAAGATTGATTTTGTATCCTTCCTCTTTACTGAATTTATTAGTTCTTGTAATTTTCTGGTGGAGTCTTTAGAGTTTTCTATGTATAAGGTCATGTCATTTGAAAATAGAAATAGTTTGGCTTCCTCCTTTCTGATTTAGATGCCCTTTATTGCCTTCTCTTGCCTTATTGCACTGGCTAAAACTTCCAGTACTATGTTGAATAAGAGTGGAGAAAGTGGCCATCCTCATCTTGTTCCAGATCTTAGAGGAAAGGCCTTCAAATTTTATTGATTCAGTATTCTATTAGCTGTGGGTTTGTCTTATATGGCCTTTATTGTGTTGAGGTACATTCCTTCTGTACCTCAGTTGTTGTGTGTTTTTGTCATGAAGGACTGTTGGATTTTATCAAATTCTTTTTCTTCATCTTCTAAAAATGATCATGTTTTTTTCCTTCATTCTGTTGTAATGTATCACATTTATTGATTTGCATATATTGAACCATCTTTGCATCCCTGGGATGAATTCCATTGATCATGGTTTATGTCTTTTTAATATGTTGCTGGATTCTCTTTGGTAGTATTTTGTTGAGGATCTTTGTGTTGTGGTCTGCAGTTTTTTGTTTTTTTTTGTTTGTTTGTTTGTTTTGTTTTTTCTTGAGTCCTTTTCTGGTTTTGATATGAGGATAATGCTGCCCTCATAGAATAAGTTTGAAACTATTCCCTCTTCAGTTTTTTGGAAGAGTTTGAGAAGAATTGGTATTAGTTCTTCTTTAAATGTTTGGTGGAATTTGGCAGTGAAGGCGTCTGATCCTGGGTTTTCTTTGTTTGGAGACTTTTTAAATCAATCTTCAGTCTCATTACTTGTGATTGGCTTGTTTAGGTTTAGGTTTTCTAGTTCTTCATGATTCAACCTGGGTTAAGTTGGATGTGTCCAGGACTTTATCCATTTCTTCTAGGTTTTCCAGTTTGTTTGCATATAGTTGTTTGTAGTACTCTCTTATGATCCTTTGTATTTCTGTGGTACCAGTTGTAAGGTCTCCTTTTCCATCTTTTTTTATTTGAATCTTCTCTCTTTTTTCTTCATTAGCCTAGAAAAAGGTTTACCAATTTTGCTTATCTTTTTGAAAAACCAACTCTGTTTCTCCATTTCTGTTGCTTATAACAAAATACATGGAACTGGGTATTTTGTAAAGAAAATGAAATTTATTGCTCACAGTTTTGGAGACTGGCAAGTCCAAAGCCCAGGGAACACATCTGGTGAGCCTTGGTGGTGGCAGTAGTGACTCAGGGGTCTCACATGGCAGAAAATGGCAGAGCAGAGAGACACTAATCTCTTACGTGCTCTCCTTTTAAAGCCCTTAGAAACACTCCCATGACCATGACTTCTAATCCATTCACTGAGGCATGGTCCCACTACCTAATCACCTCTTCAAGGCCCCACCTTTCAATTACCACAATAGGATTTCCCACCCTCAACAGTTATAGTGGGGATTTAAGCTTCAGTTTGGCTGGGGGATGGACATCCAATCTACAGCAAACTCTTTGTTTCATCAATCTTTTTTTTTTTTTTTTAATCTCTAATTCATTTATTTCTGCTCTGACCTTTGTTATTTTTCTCCTTTTACTAATTTCAGGTTTGGTTTACTCTATATTTCTAGTTCCTTGAGGTGTAACATTAGGTTGTTTATTTGAAGTCTTTCTACTTTTTTGACGTAGGCTTTTATGGCTATAAAATTCCCTCTTAGAACTGCTTTTGCTGTATCCCACTGGTTCTGTTATGTTGTGTTTTCATTTTCATTTGTCTCCAGGAATTTTTTAAAAAATTTCTTCTTTGACCCATTTGTTGTTTAGGAGCATGTTGTTTAATTTCCATGCTTTTGTAGTTTCCATTGCCCTTTCTGTTATTGATTTTTAGTTTTACTTTGTGTGGTCAGATAAGATAATTGGTACAAATTCAGCTTTTTAAAATCCGTTGAGACTTGTTTCATGACCCAGCATATGGTCTGTTCTAGAGAATGTTCCATGAGCTACAAAGAAAAATGTGTATTCTGCAGCTGTTGGAGGAAATATTGCATAAATGTCCATTAGATCTTGTCAGTCTGGTGTGGGGATTAACTCTGATGTTTCTGGGTTAATTTTCTGTCTGGAAGATCTATTCTTTGCTGGAAGTGGGGTACTAAAGTCCCCAGCTATTGTTGTGCTGGAGTCTATTTCTCCTATTAAGTCCAGTAGTGTTTGCTTTATATATCTTGGTGCTCTGGTATTGGGTGTGTATATATTCTAATTTTTGTTTTTTTTTTCCTTTTTTTTTTTTTCGTGACTGGCAATGGATCGCAACCCTCAGTGTCGCACCCGTACCAGACCAGGACCGGCACCGGGATCACACCCCTCGGTGTTGCGCCCGCCCCTCGCTCAGCCAGTGAGCTGCCGGTCTGTATGTGGAATCCGAACCCTCGGCGGGAGCGCCGCTGCACTCCCAAGCGGTGCACTGTAGCAGTGCGCCACCGGGCTGGCCCATATATTCTAATTTTTGAAGTGATCCCTTTGTCATTCCTCAAAACCTTCTTTATCTTTTTTTTTTTTTTTTTTTCACTTTCCTTGGCTTGAATTCTATTTTATCTGATATAAGTATAGCTCCTCTGGCTCTTTTTTGATTTCCATTTGTATGAAATATCTTTTCTATCCTTTCACATTTAGTTGATGTGTGTATTTATAGATGAAATGAGTTTCTTGTAGGCAGCATATTGTTGATTCTTGTTTTTTAAGCCTATTGGTCACTCCGTGTCTTTCAATTGGAGAATTTAATCCATTAACATCTAGAGTTATTATTGATATATAGAGCCTTGTTACTGCCATTTTGTTACTTTTTTCTGGTTGATTTGAGGATCCCTTTTTCCTTCATTCCAGTCTTACTGTTGTCCTTTGTGATTAAGTGGTTTTCTCTAGTAATATATTTTGATTTCTCATTATCCATTTTCATTATGTCTATTAAAGATTTTTGAGTTGTGGTTACCATGATGTTTAAAAATAACATGTTATAGTTATAACAGATTATTTTATTTTATTATTTTATTTTTTAAAAAAGATGACCGGTAAGGGGATCTTAACCCTTGACTTGGTGTTGTCAGCACCACGCTCAGCCAGTGAGCGAACCGGCCATCCCTATATGGGATCCGAACCCGGGGCCTTGGTGTTATCAGCACCGCACTCTCCCGAGTGAGCCACGGGCCAGCCCGATAACAGATTATTTTAAACAAATAACAACTTAACTTTGATCACTGAGAAAAAATAAAAACCAAAGCCAATTCTACCTTCAATGTCATTCCTCCCACTTTTTGACATATTGTTGCTTCAAGCTACATCTTTTGTTATTGCCTATCTCTTATATGGTTGTTGAGTTTGTTAGTATCTTGTTGCATATGTCCTATAGTCTTCATTATGAGGATATAAGTGGTTTATTCACCACCCTTATAACATTGGAGTATTCTGAGTTTGTTTACTTACTTTACCAGTGAGTTTTGTGCCTTCAAATGTTTTCTTGTCATGCTTTAGCATCATCTTCTTTCATCTTGAAGAACTCCCTTTAGCATTACTTGTATAGCAGATTTAGTGTTGATGAGTTTCCTTAGCTTTTGTTTGTCTGAGAAAGACTTTATGTCTTTATTTAGTTTTGCTGGATGTAGAATTTTTGGTTGACAGTCTTTTTCCTTCAGCACTTTGAATATATCATCCCACTCTCTCCTGGCCAGTAGGGTCTCTACTGAGAAATCCACCAAGAGCCTTATTGGGGCTCTGTTGACTGTTATGCATTTCCTTTCTCTTGCTGCTTTCAGTAATTTTCTTTTATACATACATACATACATAAATATATATATATATATATATGTGTGTGTGTGTGTGTACCTGTTTATGGGGTACAGTTTGTTATTTCAGTACATGCATATATTGTACAATGATTCAATCAGAATAGTTAGCATATCTATCACATAAACATTTACATCTCTATGGTTCTAATATTCGAGATCCTCTTTTCTGGCTATTTTGAAATATAATATCATTATTTATTGTCACCCTAGAGCACCAGAACTTATTCTTACTATCTAACTGTAACTTTGTAACTTTGTACCAGCCTACCAACCTTTCCTCATACCCCCACATTCTCTCCCTTTCCCTGCCTGAGGTAAACTATTCTATTCTCTATTTCTCTTTTTTCTCTCTTTTCAATTTACTTTTCTTAATTAACCAATGATATATGTTATATGTTGACTCATGACCAATTGTATATATTTATGGGGTATAATATTATATTTGGATACATTCATACTCTGTGCAATGATCATATTAGGGAGCTTAGTACATCCTTCACCTCAAATAAGTATTCTTTGTCTTTGATTTTTGAGAGTTTGATTATGATGTGCCTTCGTGTGTTCCTCCTTGGATTAAATATGATTGGTGACCTGTACCTGGGTGCTGTCAACTTTCTCCATCCTTGGAGATTTTTCAGCATTATTTTCTTTAATGTCCTTTCTAGGTCTCTTCCTTTATCAACTCCTTCAGGTACACCAATTAAGTGGAGGTTATTTTGCTTGAAGGAGTCCTATAATTGCTGCAATTCTGTTTCATTATTTCTTATTCTTTTTTCTTTTTGCTCCTCTAATTGGATAATTTCGTATGTTCTGTCTTAGAGCTCACTAATTCTTTCCTCCGTTTGATCAAGTCTGCTGTTGGAGCTTTCTATTGAGTCTTTCAGTTCAGATAATGTATTCGTTATTTCCAGAATTTCTATTTTATTTTTAATTGATTTGATTTTTTTTGTCAAGTTTCTTGCTCTGCTCCTAGATTGTTTTCCAAATATCATTTAATTTTCTATCTGTATTTTCTTGTGGCTTACTGAACATCTTTAACAGGATTATTCTGAATCTCTGTCAGACATTGCATAAATCTGCTGTTCTTCTGAGTGAATTTCTGGTACTTTGTTGGTTTCCTTTGGTGGTGTCATATTTCTCTGTTCTTTCTCAATCTTCAAATCTTTACATTGCTACCTGGGCACTTGCAGAGACAGCTACCTCTTCCAGGTTTTATAGGTGTTCTCTTGTGGTGTTAGACTTTTCTTGCTTAGTGTCAGAACTTTGTCTCTGGTCTGTGGTTTTCTTCCATTCTGTGGTAGATTAATAAAAACCAGAACCATTTAAAAACTATACTGGAACTAATTTTCTGTCCTGTGGTTAATTCCTGGATTTAGGGGAACTTCCTGTGGAGATTGGATCTTGAACTCTCTGCCTAAGCTAAATTGCTGTCTTTCTGTTGTTTCTCAGATGGGGGAGAGTTTTTGTGAGGACTGGATTTTAAATGCTGGCCTTTTAGCCACTTGCAGCCTGTGTGAGGTCACTGCAAACACTGTATGGGAATTCCAGCCCAGGACTAAGTTTTTCCTGCAAACTGTGCCCCTGTAGTTCTATCATACTGACCAGTCCCCACTGTGAGGCTCCTGTGCCTCTTGGAAGGCAGATCAGCTGCCAATGCCACTCTCTAATGCACCCCTGCTGGATCAACCCAGCCTCTAGCACTGTAACTATTTTCCATGGGACAGGCTCTGCATGAGTCCCCTGCAAAGACTAATCAACCTCTGGCTCTTTCTCCCATTGACTGCAGCCTTGTGAACAGTTTGCTGGCCTGGGAAATGGGATGGTGCACTCCAAAGTGATATTCTTTTTTTTTTTTTTTTTTGCCAGTGGTCATGGCACACCTCTCCCCTGCAGACTTCGAGTAACTTCACAAAAAAGATGCTGCTTTGGCTTTACCATTTTTAAGTAGCTGCTTTGTGTGCTGGTAGCTGCTCTGTGAGTGGCTAGGTCTGGGTCTGATCAGGGTAGTCCCTCTCCTGCTTGCCGTGGCTTTCCATGCCTTCAGAAACTCAGTGGGTCTCTCCTCTTCCACCAAGTTCCAGTGATTATAGGATGGCAGTCTTTTTGTTTTAATAACTGTAAGTGGATTGGTTATGGAATATTCTATAAAGCATATGTACTTCACAGGGCCTGGTTTTCCAAAGCCTTGCAGTTTCAAATATTGACCTTGCAAGGACAGGAAATTTTCCTCAGGCTATCAAGTCTCTGGTGTAAGATAAAGATTTGTGACACAGCAAGGTTGCTGGCTCAAGGACAGACTAGTTACGGACTGTTATGCAAAGATACTGAGAAATTGCTGTAAGATCACTTAATCATCTACTGGAATGTCATCTGGCTTGTTTCACTGAAAGTTACCATCCTATACTGTTAAACTATACCCCCACCTATGTTCTCTTCCTGTAACTTCCTGGTCTAGAAAATAAATGCAGGAAGAGAACCCCAATTCAGGGTTAATTTCCCAAGGAAGTGTTGCCTCTCACTGGAGAGTCCCAGGGAAGTTAACCACTTTGGGGCTTCTCACTGCTCAGAAGAGATGGGCTTTGAGTAATCCTTTGCATCTCCATCACCCAGGGGAAGTGGGGTGACAAATCCATGGAGTAGGCAAAGCAACATAGGGGGGAAGTGACACTGGGATTGTCTATTCTGCTAACTTGTGCTTGTGGTTTTTTGTGTTGACCAGACAGAAAGAGCGTGGGTGGTGATGGGTGGCAAACTTTTGGTATGTAGTACAATTGCCTTAACTCCTAATGTTTCCTATGTTCCCTCCAAAGGACCCTCTGCCCTGCATGATGGTTTTCTAGTGGAATGTCACACTTCTACACTGCTTATTCTGGGGTACCTGGAACTCTTCTATTCCAGCAGTTGTCATACTGCGTAGGCTGTGTGTGTTTGATTATCTGTCTCCTGGCTCTGTGAAGACAGGATGCTCTTGGAATCCTTTCCAAATCCAGTGCTCAGTAAACACATAACAAAGGTTTGCTGAACAGATGTATGCCAGTGATGTTTCTGTGACATACGTGTGCAAACACAAGTACTCATGCATGCACACACATGCACCCCACCCACACACACCATTCAATGGTCCCAGAATCAAGTTTGTTGGAAAATGCTGGTGTCTTTATCCTTTAACTCAGCCTTCTCCCAAGTCCCTGGGTACAAAGGCATGAGGCTGCTCGTGTCCTGGGAAATCTTTGACCTTCAAGTCCTTGTTAGGAGTATATCTATCTACCTCAGCACCTCTGTGTCCTGCTTTGTCTCCCGCCAATGCTCACCTGGCTGGGACAGCACGGATATGTGCCCCAGGAGACATGGTTACCAGCCACAAGCCTCCAGCAAGGTGCTGACACACAGCAGCTTGCACTCACTCTGACTCCCACAAAACAGGCAGACCCCTGTGTACCGACACACTACAAGCCACAGAAATCCTGGAGTGGACCAAGTCAGGCAGGAAAGGGAGCAGCTGTGGTAGCTTTTCTGCAAGGCAAAAAGATGTCTATTTCCATATAATAATCACTTATTGAGCTTCCCTGGGCCAGTCCCTGTAGCAAGCATGTAGCTCACATTACTTCACATAAAACACTCTATGACGTAAGTATTTCAGCCAAGTCACACCCCCATTTTACAGAGGAGGACATTGAGTCTTGGGGAGGTGGGAAAACTTGTCAAAGATCATACAGATAGCTAGCAGGGGAGCCAAGATCAGAGGCAGCCTAGCTTACCCAAAGTTCATTTTCTTAATCACTGGAGAATATTGCTTGCAAAGAATCAGTCAACAACATCCTTGAATGCTCCCCTCTGTGGACACAGTCTGGTTGACTGTGACTCTCTCAGAAGGGGTGGAAACACACTCCCAGGCATGTCACACCAGTTGTGGAGCTAGCCCTGGTGGCTCAAGTGGGCTCCAGGCTGTTCAGGACCAGGGCCCATGCAACCTGAGAAACTCCTGCTCTGTGCTGCTCTGGCCTCAGTCTCCCAGACACTGAGGCTGAGGACCTGGGCTCCCTGGCAATGATGCTTGTGACCTTGCTATTTCACCCTCACCTCTTTCTCTTATTTCGTGTCGACAAGGGCAGCTGCAGGGCAATACCTTCTGGAAATGGGGCCAGGCCAGTGGTACCGACCTCTTAAAAGAGCTGTGCACAGCGCTGTCGGAGGCAGAGCTCAGTGCTGAGTGCTGCTGAGATACACCCAGAGCAGCTCATCGCCTGCATCCACCTCCTCATCCTGGAATTCACCATCCCTTTGGCCTGGTGGTTCTGCTGATATCCTCAGTGCTGGCGGAGCCTCTGTGGCCCAGGCTGTGGTGACTCTGCACCTGGCCCTGTGGCACCAGTGTCACTGGCCACATCTGGACCTGCCCTTTACCTACGCGCTCTATCACCATCTCTCTGCAGGCGTCTGTGAAGCAGACAAAGCTCACAGGCTCCCAGCAGGTGCAGCTCTTCTTGTCATGTCTAAGTGGTCTTGGACGAGCTTCTGAGCTTGTCTCTAGGCCTCTGTTTCCTCACCAGAAAAATGGGGACGGTGACAGGATCAAATGACATAATACATGGAAGCATCTTTGCACACTGCCTGGCACATTATAAATGCTGGTAAGTGTCAGCAGTCAGCATCGTCCCCATCATCAAAGCCACCTCAGGGTGCAGCCACTTCTTTCAACAGCAGGTGCTAGGTAATGCCTATGACTCTATCAACCCAACCAGTGCACCTGAGGAGCAGCGGTGCTCGTTTTTCCCTTGTTGGCCTGGTAGTTAAGCCATGACACATTTATTTGAGTTCCTTTATCTCCATCATCTGAGGTTTGGGTCTCCTTGGCAGATGCATGTTTTCCTCCCTCCTCCCTCAGAGGCCTTCTTGGAAAGTGGCATTTCTCTGGGTCTCTTGTATACAGGGCTCTGCTTGTCTCTGGGACATGAAGTCACAGAAATGGAATACTGGTCCCAGCCCGCATCTGTCCCAGGCCCATGACCTTCAGGGAATATACACGCTCGGTGGAAAATTTCAGCAGAGCCATTGCACACAGCAGTGCACCCACACCCCTGTCCTCCCCTGGTCACAGCTGCCTCCGGCTCCCCATGCCCACAGCATAAGGCCACTGTGCTCCGCTGCCCGGAACACACATGCCGACACAGTAATTATCCTTCTGTGTTATGTTTGTTATCTGAGTGTCTGACTCCCCACTCTACTGCAAGCTCTGTAGGGACAGTTTCTTATCCTCTTTGTGTCCCCAGAGCTTAGGGATTCCGAAAGTATTTGTTGAACGAGTTTATCAGGGGAAGCAGAGTGACATGGTAAAAGAGCACAGGATGGTCTGAGTGCCAGCTCTGTCATGTGTCTATGTGATATTAGGCAAGCCCGTTTTCTCAACTGTGAAACGAAATGAATCATGCCCTGTCTGTCTCCCAAAGCAATCATACGGAAGAGGTGAGATCTGTGAAAGAGTTCTTTCTAAACTGTGAAGTCTGAATAAATACGCACTATAGTAACCACTGCAAACTGGTGCCCAGACGTCCTTCAGTGGGTGAATGGTTAAACAAAATGGGTTGCAGCCACACCGTGGGACACCACTCCGCACTAGTGATTCACACAACACTGTGGATCAGTCGCAAGTGAATTATGCTCATGAAAAAAGCCAGTCCTGAAAGTAGCTGCTGTATGAGTCCGCTGATACAACATTGAAGTGACGAGATGATAGGAACAGAAAGCAGGATAGTGGTTTCCAGAAGTTAATGAGGAGTTGGGGACCACAAAAGCACAGCATAAGGAACGCTGTGGTGATGGAAATGTCCTGCATCTTTACTGCATCCATGTCAATGCCCTGGCTGTGACATTGTACTGGGGTTTGGCAAGATGATATCACTGAGGGAAACTGTGTAATCTCTTTGTGTCACTTCCTGCAACTGCATGTGCAAATCTCAAAATAAAAACTTTAATTTGAAAAGATGCATTATAGTTATTTAGTTGGATCAGAAGTTTATAAAATAATCACCTGTGTTTTTGATTGCTCTGATCATGCCAGCTAATTTATCTACTTCAGTTCATTTGGTCTTATATTGTATTATTCTTGTCCTGCTTTACAGATGATAAACGGCACTGGAACTGTTAAGGCCACAAAAGTAGTAAGTAGTAGCTGCAGTTTGGAGCCCTGAAGCACCATATCACAGTCACCCGCTGTAAAGACAATGTGGCACAGTCAGGATTGAAACTTCAAGCCACCTCTAGGTACATTTTACTAAGTGCAAAGATCACCAGCAATGACACAGTGACAAAACTAACTAAAAAGTCATTGTTCAGGGCTTTTTGAGGGGAGGATAAAAATGCTCTGGAAATAGATGGTGGTGATAGTTGCACACAGCTGTGGACATGTACTAAAAAATACTGAATGTACACTTTGAAAGGGTGCATTTCATGGTATGTGACTTATATCTCAATTTTTAAAAGCTCCCCGTCCCCCCGCAAAAAAACTTATCGTTGTGGTCAGGAAGTAGGAAATTGACCTCTGATGGTAGGGGCAGAGGGAAGGAAATCTCTGAGGAAGAATTAACTTATTTAAATAAAGGTGGGAACTGAAGATGCCTGAGGTTTTGAGCCACATGACAAGAAGAAAAAGGGAGGAGGCCCAGGAGGAGATCCTAATAGATGTGTTGAATTTCAGGTGACGCAAGCTCTCGTGGGGACCTTCTGTAGATGAAACAGGGACCTGGCATTTAGATGTGTGGGGTCCAGGAGCAGATGAGCCATCTCAGGGGGTAGCATCAAGACAGATCACTGACTGACTGGTAGGAGACAGGAGGAAGGAACTGATCTCTACGAGAAAAGCCGAGCTTGGCGTGTGAAATCTGCCATCTCAGAGAACATGAGTCGGGGCAGTGGGGAGGATTAGCATGTGCCCTGGGGACGAACACTGCCTGTGTTCCCTTCCTACCTCGGATGTTGCAGGGTTTTCTGTTGTCCTGAGAGGAAATTTGAGCAAAGAAAAGATGACTTTGGTGTTAAAAATTAATATTCACTTTAAGTAACGTATTAAAACCCAAGTTTTCTTAAGTTTTTAACTTTTAAAATCGTATTATTTTACTTATAAATCAATTTAAATTCATGTAATCATTTAGCAGAGGACTTTAAAACTTCATTAAATTCCCTTAAATATTTTATAGTACACTTATAACTAAAATATATTTAATTTTCTTTATAGGCACTTTGGTTGCCTAATTGACAAAACTTTCCCAAATGCTTAAATAATGCTTGCAAAATGAATGTCAACCTTATTCATAGGGTGGGGATTAAATTATCTTAAACAGGCCACCCGGTGCATCGAGGACCCCCCAGAGCCCAGCAGCGAGGGAGGCCCGTCCTTGCACACTTGGGCAGGGGGTGGCCAGGAGAAGGCAGCTGTGGCTCATAAAAGCAGGAGAACAGGCCTGATAGCCAAGGATGCAGCACAGACCTGACCACGGCAAAATTCCATGTCGACCACAGCATTGGTTCTTCCTTCCAACAGGAAGAGGAGCAGGGTGGCCTTGTTGTGTCTGTCCACACCTCAAATTCAGAGCATTGTCCCTTTCTCCCCTTTGCCTGTCTAGATTCTGTCCAGCAGCCAAGACAAATTCAAGACCTCTGTCCTTGGTTTCCAGGTTTCCAGTAATAGTCCTAGTCTCCAAACTCTGGTTTGTACACTCACTCACTCACTCTTCTATAAATATTCCAGATGTAGATATGTTTTCAACTAATTTACACATTACTTAAAGGCAAGTGACTCTTACCCTTTTTTAAAGCTCCCCAGTGCTTATCCCATGATACAATCAGTAGTCAATCCACACCAGTACGGGGTCTACCATTGACAACGCATCCATCCTTTAGTTTTGGTATTCCTAATTCACATTAAAACACTTTAGTATAAACTATATGATACTACACAGTTGCTGGTTAGTTTAAGCTTCAGTTCTAAGGAAGTCAGTTGCTTTGAAAATCTACACTCCAGAAATGACACTGTCCAGAAGCGGGTACAACAAACGCTTCTGATACCCAAATCCTGAGCAGTACTTAAGGCTTTACTAATTAATAAGTATAGTAAATGTTTGAAAGGGTATTGATTAGTGAAATCAGTGGCTAACTAATTAATATAATGAAATTAGAAATGGGCTTCATTGGGCTGGCCCAGTGGCGCACTGTAGCAGTGCGCCGCTTGGGAGTGCTGCGGCGCTCCCGCCGAGGGTTCAGATCCCACATACAGACCAGTTCCTGCTCACTGGCTGAGCGAGGTGCGGGCGCAGCACCGAGGTTTGCGATCCCGTTGCCGGTCCCGGTCCGGTATGGGCGCGACACTGAGGGTTGCGATCCATTGCCGGACACGAAAAAAGACAAAAAGGGAAAAAAAAAAAAAAGAAATGGGCTTCATTGATGAAAATATAGACGTGTCTAAGAAGTGTGAAAATACTTTAAAGACTCGTCCCACCCTGAGCAGAGGATGGAAATCTAGTGATGTCTGTTGCCTGTGCTCATAAGCATGGTGCTCGGCTCGTCCATAGCAGCCCAGAGCCCAGCCCCGGCTTTCAGAGCGTCCCTGCATCTGGTACCGACCATGGAAGTAGCAGAGTCTGCTCCGGTGTTGTGTTTGCCTGAGGATCCTTTCACACAGACTTTGAAGTCAGAATACCTAAAATACAAGGATTTGGGACATCAGCAAACCTACAGAACAGATTGTATGAACTCTTTTCTGCCTTCTTGTTAATAAATGTTTTCTTGTTTTTTTTTTAAATAATAGATGTGTGGCAGAATTTGATCTGAGAATGACTGACAGGTTGCTCTCTGTTGGTTCATGTGAGCCCACGGGTGGAGACTCAGTCTTGTTGAGGGGGATTCTTCATTCCAAGAAGCTTGGCAGGAAAGACTTCATGCTGTTCCTTCTGAATTTCCACAAGTCTCCTAATGACTTTCTCTGAGGGGCTGATGCATTAGGATCCCCTGTAAATACAACAGAACTTCACCATGAACACAATTACTTTTGGGTCAAATTGCCTTCAAATGATATCCACACAGTGCTCCAGGAAATCAGCCCTTGGGGATTAAGTCTGAAATGGACCTTCCCTGTTCCATGTTCTACACAGTGGTCAATAGCAAGGTTCCAGATCTTACAAATATTTACCAAATACCTAATATGCACAGAGCAATTTCATTTATGTTTTCTCGTTTGTTCCTCAAAAAAGCCTTGTGAGGTAGTTAATATTGTCACCATTTTGCAGATTAGGAAACTGAGGACTGAGCAAAGAATTTGTCCAAGGATCACATCCCTAGCAAAAGGCAGAGAGCCAAGATTCAAAACCAGGTCTTCACCACAACAGTCGTCTCTAAATCTGACACTAATGGAGCAATGATGTCTTAGTCTGCGTTGTGCTGCTATAACAGAATGCCACAGACTGGGCACCTTATAAAGAAAAGAAATGTATTTCTTACAGTTCTGGAGGCTGGTAAGTCCAGGGTCGAGGGGCCCACATCTGGCGAGGGTCTTCTTGCTGCATCATCCCATGGTGGAAGGAGGAAGGGCAAGAGAGCACGAGAGAGCAAGAGATCAAACTCACAGCCTCAAGTCCTTTTACAACCAGCATTAATCCATTCATTAGTGAGGGTGGAGCCCTTATGACCTAAACACCAGCCATTAGACCATGTCCCAACACTTCTTGCACTGGGAATTAAGTTTCCAACACATGTTTTTTTTTTGGGGGGCACTCAAACCGTAGCAAATGACTTGTAATATTTGAAGAGTGCTTGCAACCAAAGGAAACCCACACCATGCAATACTGTATTAGGATGAGAGGACAAGCCTTAAAGACACCGGGAGGTGTGGCAGCATCCAGAAGAGGCAGGTTCAGAGTGTACTTTGTTCTTTGGTAGAACAGCTGGCAAAGTCAGGAGAATGCCACTAGTGTGGACAGATGGTTAAGGCACAATAGCTCCAGCTCCAATGCCAACGTGGGAGCCTTCCCCCTGCCAGCGTGCAACTAGCACTTCAACCAATTAGTCACACTTAATGTGATCGTTATTCAGGGAGATGGTAAGAACTCAAAAGTGCTTTATTCTGGATGAAATGTTAGGCCAGAAGTCTGGAAGACTGAATCCTATCACAGCTCAGCTGATAGCTCCTTCCTGGGCACTCGCCCCCTACCAGCTTCGAACACTCTGGCTGGAAAGACACAGACATTACAGCAGTGTACAGAGCTGGCTCCCTGAGCACCACGTTGTCCCTGGGCTCTCCCCACAAGCAGGACCCTGTGTGTGCTATCAGAGAATACAGGGCTCACAGTTCTATGGCTGGGCATATCGGTGGCAGCAGTTTAATAAAGGGACAGACTTGGTCATTTATAAAACACATCTCTAAGACTCCACATCACTGGACTCCTGCTGTGAAGCACCAAAGATGAGCGGAGTGTGGTCCCTGCTCTACACGGGCTTATTGCCTGGCAGGGGACAGAGGCAGGATCAATGACTACACTCTCCAGGGGTAGCTCCAGTGGCAGCAAGGAGCTGAGAACAGAGAGATCTGTGCGCATGGGAATGCGAGCAGCTGCTTCTAGCAGGGCAGGTGGCCGGGCTGGCCAGAGGGCCCTGGGGTGGGTACAGGAAACCCCCTGGGAAAGAGTCCCTGTAGATTCCCCTTGGGCTGCCTACGTGGTCGTCCCCATTTCAGCCAAGTCCAGACGGTGGGATAGATCCTTTCTCTTCCTTTGCCTTTTCCATTATGCAGTGGCTGCTCTCAAGTGTCTCTTGCAGTAGAGCCAAGAAACCTCAGTAGCAGGTGCTGATGTACCCGAGACCTATACACCCTCGCAAGTAGTGGAGACCACAGGGAGCCCTGATGGTCCCCGAGACTGCGGTGAGAAACACTGACCATGACTGTTCTTCGGTCCAAGTGTTAACACTGATCAGCGAGCAGCTGAGATCTTAAAGCCATTTTACTGCCTGCACCAGGTTGTGTATTGTGGGGTAGAGGTGTGAGCAGTGGGCTGACGATTTTCAGAGCCTCCCCTTGAGGCATCTGGGTGCTTCTGTTAACGGGGCACATGAGTAATCCCTTCTGACTGGAGGGGGCTGAGGGAGGGGTGTCAGCATTTGCGTTAAGGCTGGCTCTGGTGAGGGAAAGCACTTTGTACTGGGAATTCATTTATTACTAGAGATTTGCACTTGTGCCTTTAAAAGAAAAAGAAAAGCATGAAAAGGCATGGGTTGAGGCTCATCTATCAGTTAAGACAAAAGCCAGAAAGGGGGTTGACAGAGGAAACAGACCTAGGTTCAAATTCCACTGCTGACACTAGTGGTGAGATACAGGCCACTTACTGGACTCCTGTGAGCCTCTGTGGATCCGAGC